>NC_091824.1:49839679-50077179 GCF_038994185.2 Dermacentor albipictus
GTCTCTTAAGAGGAAGCTTTATATCGGGCCCAACTCCGACGCGGCCTATTCAAATACATGTAAAACACAACAACGTTTTCTTAGATAACCCCTGGCCGATTTTATTGGGATTTGTTGCATTTGAGAGATAAAGTCAAATTCTAGTGACTGTTGGAAGCGGAATTTCGATTTAGAGCTTGCATTTTGTTTAACAGATTTTCAAATTTTCAACCGTCTGAAAAAAAAATAGAAGCATGAAATTTACAAATTCGTAGCTTGGCATCAAGAACAGATATGGTGGTTCTGTAAACGGCATCTATTCGATCAATCAAACATCTTATTTGAATTTGCTACGTTGGGCACAAGGGTTCTGCAAAAGCTGTATTTCCATATTACTAATTTTTTTTATATTCGTGTGTGACATATTAATTTTGTCCGCATTAGATGTATTATTAGATGCAATTCACAGAATTGTATTATCATTTTTCGTTCTTATGTCACAGAGTTGTAAACTTGATAGTTTCGTTTTTTGAAATGTTTTGATTTGGCTAATTTTTAATAAAAAATTTAGGACTTCAATCAGAAATTCTAAACCAACAGTCACTAGATATTAACGTTTTCTTTTAAATGGTACAAAGCTCGTCAAAGTTGGTGCAGTGGTTGTCAAGAAAAACGAATTCTCCTTTTACATGTATTTAGATAGGAGCACACGAGCTAAAACTTCCTCTTAAGTCGCTGCATCGATAACTGTAGTATTTTTACCATGATGTGCCTTTTCTACTACTATACGGCTGTGGTCTGCAGTATGTAAGAAATAATAATAATAATTGCTCCGCCCGAGTGCAAGACGCTCGGGCGGAGTAATTGCCGGCCTTGTTCGCCAGGCTAAACCCGCCTGTTGCTATACAATTCACCACCACCACCACAATAATAATAATAATAATAATAATAATAATAATAATAATAATAATAATAATAATAATAATAATAATAATAACCGTTATTCATAAAAACAAGTGGTACAAAGTGCCAAGGAAAAAAGTTGACTGGTCCTAATAACCAGAAAGTCCAAAAGGCAGCAGACAGCAAGGAGCGAGAAAAAAAAGAAGAAAATGAAAGGAAAAGAGGAACAGCGAAAATGGAAAAAGGAAAGAGTAATGGCATGTTTAGGCTATGATAGCAAACCTAGCGAAGAAGTCATTTATTCAAACGTTCTTGCTCTATGCTATTGAATGCCTTGAACGGGCGTGATTGTTATTAAGCGTAAAAACAGCACTCTTGTAATACGGTTTACGCACGCCTCAATTTCATAAAGGTTGTCTCGCGTCCAACAGATGACATTGCATTCTTTCTGTTTCTTCCTGTAAAGCCTCAACTATAATTGACTGATTGCACTTCTCTGAAAAAGCATTTGACGGCCACTGCGCTGGGCCCCGACGACACAATGGCTAAAGCCTTAAAGGGCGCCAAATCCTAATATAGCCGCTTTTTGCAATTGATTTTTACTCAATCCATTGCTTGTTCTACTATTCCGAACCAGTGGAAGATTAGCGGTGTTGCACCTATACAAAAATCCGGTAGCCTTTCTAATTCACTTAATTACTGCTCTATTTCATTAACCTGCGCACCTTGCAAACTTCTAGAGCATATTTTATGTTCTAGCATTGCATCTCATTTCGACAAGCACTCTTTTTTCTTTCACACACCACATGAATTTAGATGAGGCCACTCACGTGAAACACAGCTGTTCGAAATCACCACTGACCTTCCCCTCCACCTTGACTCCCGTTTTCAAACCGATGTTATCTGTCTTGACATTTCAAAGGCGTTCGATCGTGTCACCCACCGTCGTCTTGCCTCAAAATTTGCCTTAATCTTGACCCCCTTGTATTGTCATGGATTGAATATTTTCTCGCAAACTTCTCGCAACACACGGTCATGGTTAACATCAAGTCGTCAAGCAGTCCAGTCTTGTCAGGTGCACCACAGGGCTCTGTGCTTGCACCTCTTCCGTTTTTCATTTTGATGGCCGACCTCCCTAACCACATTTATTCGTCAACCTGTTGATTCGCTGATGAGAGCGTCGTGTACTGGCGCATATCCTTCCTGAATGGCCAACTTATACTGCAGGAAGACCTAAGCGAAATAGTAAATTGGTGCTATCTTTGGCTCATGTCCCTCAACGTTTCCAAATGCAAGTATATACCTGTAACTCGCTAGCGGTAAATCAACAACCACCACTATTCTCTTAATTGTACAGCCCTCTTTCAAGTTGACTCTTACCATTCTCTCGGTGTTACAATCACTAATCAACTTACGTTGTCTGCACACATAATCAATCCTATAACCGGCTGTTCCAAATCACTTGGCCGTCTTAAAATATCGGTTTTTCTGTCTCCTCTTCCCGTATGCAAGCTCGCCTATGAAACGTCTATTCGGTCTAAACTTGTGTATGCCTCAATTTGGAGTCCTCAGTAGACTTACCTTATTAACTCGCTTGAAGCAGTGCAGAATGTCGCGGCCCGTTTTATGGCTTTAAACCATGACTGGCATATAAGTGGCAATAAATAATCCCTCAGCATCTTTAGTCGAACGCCCTGTAGGAAGATTTCACAACATTGCGTTTTGGACGAAATGTATTATAACTACCCACACCTCGGGAATACTATTATACTTTCACCCAAGTGCACTTCTCAGCGTCTGTTTAACAACCTGAGTCTATAACACCTGCATGGTACCTCTAACGCCTTTAGCGAATTTTCCCAGCCCAGGGCTATTAAACTGTGGAATGCACTGCCCGAGAATATTGTAAATAAAAGTATATAGACAAATATATGAATCTATTGTCATGTTTTTTATACCCTTCACCTACGACCACTGAGCTGTTACGCTAACGTCTATCTTTTGTACTCCTCTGTGATACTGCCAGTGGTACTACCACTTGTACTGCTCTTTTTTTTTCGCCGTTGTCTTCTGGCATGCATACTAAGTTTCGTTTACCGTTGTATAAGTAAGTTAACCACTGTAGCATAATGACCATAGTCTTTATTGATGCCTTCGCAACCCCCCCTGTGTAATGCCCCAAAAGGACCTCTTAGAGGACAATGAATGATGATAAAAAAAAGGTCGCTGGTATCGTGTGCTCGAGACGCAAAGTGGACAAACTGAACGGGGACTATTGTCAATGCAACTGAACAGCCATCACTCTATGCCTCGTTGCCCTCCTTATCTATGCCGCTTCCCATTACCGTGGGTTGCCTTTTGGCTGTGTGCGAGGACTGTTTTGTCATGACTTCCGCCCATCCAGGAACTGTACGGGTGCTTGTGCATTTACCTTATCGACTGCTGTGCCCTGCGCTGGAAGATGAGCTGCACTCACGCCACTTTGTTGTCTCTTTGACGAAGAAGTCAGTCTCATCTGCTAGCGTGATCGATAAGAACAGACCATCAATAAGGAAACAAGAGGCAAGGGTTGCCGGTGTCCCTGAGCAACGAAACTTCTGAATCGATCATTATGAAGTTTTTTTCTAGCGACCTGGAAATAGCTGTTGCTGGTGTGTTACGTATCGAGAAGGCACGTGACGCAGCTACGCTTCCGCGGGGAAACTGTTTTGTCCTTGATTTGCAAAATGCGCCTTTTTTGGTGTTATTCTTCAGGGTACATGTGACTAAATTGTGTATAGCTTGCTGCGCTGCCTATTTATCGTTGGGCACTTCGCTCGGGGCCGTTCGAATGCCTGCATTCGGTTCTGCCCTTGTAAATATTGCGTTCGTCTATTCCCTGTTTGGTATCGTGCACTGCGAATTCATTTATTGTTGTGATGTGGACAGAAACAGAGGAAGGAAACACATCTTGCGTACTTACGCTTGGCGCAAAGCTATATGTACCGATGTTAAATGGAAATGGTACCTTGAATAATAACAAATTTTAGACAGGTAAAGTGTACTTTGTTTATTGACCTTAGAAATAAGAAATTTTGGTCGACTATGCTACCGCGCTGGCTCACCGCGATGTTCACGCAATGGAAAGGAGGGCTACTCGCTTTACATAAAGTATGCGCGGCTCAAGAAAATAGTACTTGTTCTTGGTTTCCTGGGTAAGTGCGGCCCGGCTACTGCTTCGCCTTTCACTCTGTCACGAATGCGTCTTCTTGTTACCTCACAATACACACACTCATTTTGTGATAAGTTAGCTGCTGGTTGCATTCGCCGCTAATGCAACAAAACAGCTACGTATGCCGTTTGTCCTTATTCATCCTAGTGTATGCTGCGCTTTTTTTTTTGCATACAGGGTGTCTCAGATATCATGCGAGAAGTTTAAAAGAAATAGCATAGGCCTCTGTGCGGAGGAAAGGAGCTGTATATTGTTAAGAGCAACCTGGAGGAGCGCCCAGTATTTTTTTTATCGATGATAATTAACTAGTTTTCAAAGACTATCATACGAGATATGAAAGAAAGGCACGTCAATCGTAATTAAGTGCGTCGCTTGTTTCCATGGCAAGCCGAGCGGCAGGCGTCAGGACACTTTTTTAATGGAGTAGTCGTAGCCGACTGACATATTCAAGGTGCCTGTATAATTTTCGCAATTCTGCATGCTGATGAAGCAGAACAGTGCACAACTAAAGGATTATTAGCAGCGCCACGATGTGTGGACGTCTACACTTGATCACGTGAGCTCGGCCAGCATGAGTGACCCAGTCAGTCAGGAAGCCAGCCTGCTGCGAGCAGAGCAGTTGGTTCCGGTAGCACAGGTTAAAAGGCTGCGGCAAGGTTGATTAAAGGTAGGCCCAATGATGTATGTAAAATATATTTGTCCCCTCGTTAGTAACGCTAAGGTAGACTGCTTGGCGTTAAGTAACCTTTGGGCTTACGTGTTCTAAAGTTCACCTTGGAGCTTTCTTCAAACGGCGTTTGTTGAAGCCTGGATTGTGCTTGAATCTTCAGGGGGATTCCCGCTCATCAGAAGAATGAGCAAAACAAAGTGTGGGTTTAGAGTGAGGCAAAAGTGGAGGGCTAGCGATTAACTTCAACCACACGCGGCTTTTCGAACGTCTGCCTAGATTTGAGTACATGGGCGCTTTTGCATTTGGTCCACATCGAAGCATGGCAACCGTGCGCGGGAATCGAACGTTTGGCCTCGTTGCTGCAGCAGAACGCCACAACCAGAGAAACACCACAGTGGGTAGATAAAACCGTCTCAAGGTCGTCATCATGCTGCAGTGCTGGTACGTGTCCATGTAGTGACTATTCGTGGTTAACAACACTGAGTATTTTTCGGACCTCTCCAGGTTCGCCAAGGTTTAAGCGCAGATGCCTTCCACCACCCAGCCTTCTTGACAGTTCTTGCTTGTCTCAGCGGTGAATCTCTTAGTACCCTGCTGATATTGTGAAGTCTGCCAACGCCACACACAGCCGACTGCAGCTCCTGCAGGAACAATGCAAGCAGTTATACCGCCGAATTCCCCTTTTGAGAAAGTGGGTATGGATTTACTCGGTCCCTTCCCCAAGTCTTCCACTGGCTGCCACTAGATAATCGTGCGCGTGGATTATTCAGCACGTTATACAATTTTAGACAAATGTATAATGTGTGACAAGATACGATCATTTGCCATAAATCAATAATCGTCTTCCGTCTTGTCCGCATTTCCTTTTCTTAACCCTGCGATCCCGGTGCTTTCAAGTCACTAACCGCATGAGCGTTATCAGCTTGGCAAAGCATTCTCGACAGGAAAGTAGCGAGCGCGGCTTTTTCAGGAAAGGAAACGCAATGCTAGGCAGATGACAATTATTGTTGTGTGGCACATATACACCCCAAAAGGTGTACTTTTCCCTAAGAGTGGACTGAAACTATGGAACTTGTCCCAGCTACAGGATCCGATGTTTAGGGGCTTCTTCCGCATTTGATTATCTTCCGTCACAGAATTACTGATGTGGCGATAAGTTATAGCGGCCGGTAGTTGGTAGGTCAACGCTGAAGTCGCGGATGAGTTACTACGCCTTTGTGGAACTCAATATCACCATTCCATGCCTTACCATCCGCAAACCAATGGTCGATCTGAGCACACGAATCGTACCCTCGTCAACATGCCGTCAATGTATGTCTCAGCGGATCATACGAACTAGGTTGCCGGATTACTGTTCTGCACGCATTGTTTCAATAGAGCCAAACATTAGGTGACAGTATATGCATCTTTCTTTCTATTCTACGCTTGCCATCCTCTAAGCTTTCTTGACCCTCTACTTCCTTTTTCACCTAATGAAGATGCTTTTGTCGCTCACATATTGTGTCCTACCGTAGAAGAAAGTCAACTTGGCCGGCACAGAACTCCATCGTCACGTGCTCATGCTAAGGCTCGCTATGGTGCACAACGTTTGCTCGGCAGATTCGCCACCGGCGACTTCGCTCACATCCGTAACAATATAACAAATTGGGGCGTGGGCACGTTGTCAGTACTTATGCAAGCTTAGTATTTCCTGGTGCCTCATTCGCACCTACACCAATGCATTTATACTAGCGAATACTTCTCTGCTTGTATACTTCGATGGTTCTTTTCGTGCCCACTTTGCGTTGTTTAGTTGATGTTAGTATGTAATAATAGGTTAGCTGTTAGTGTGCTGAGCCTTCAACTTCGTTTTTAAAGCGAAAGCTTTACTGGCCGCAAACTTGCGATTTCGCCGTGGCCGTGCACCGAGGATGCACATGATATCACACTCCGTTCCTCGTCGTTGCGTTCACCTCCGCTCGCTTCGCCAGCTGAGTCGCATGCCTGATAACATGTCGGAGGATCGAAAAAGAGATATCGCGTGCGCCGCAACCACAGTTGAGGGGGCACTATGGACGGCGAGAATTCTGATCAGCAGGAGGAGGCCTGGAATCGACATCGGAACGAGATGAGGAGGAAACGAATCGCTCAGGAAACAGACGAACAGCGCGCCGAACGACTGGCTAAACGCCGAAACATAGCTAGACAATTAGACTAACCAAGACTTGCAGTCAAGATTAACCAAGGCTAACCATGCTATGCCTTAGCTTTCGCTACGTATGACCTGGCATAGCCGAGCTAAGCCACTACTAATTTTTCACACTATACCTTATGTTCTTTTCTTTTTTCGCTGCAACAAAGTTATAGGAATTGCCTGTGAGAGATAGCACAATTTTAACCCTTCAGAGGCTATTACTTCCACGAGAAATCGATATGGTTATTTAGGTAATGAACGTTACTCGAAGAATTACCTGTAGAATTAATTACTCAATGGCATATTTTTCAGTCTACGTATTGTAACCGGTAAGCACTCAAGGCGCAAATAATTACGCGTTGCAATTCATCCATCTTTCATGGACTTGACGTTGCCCAAGTTCCTGCGTCTGGCTGACCAGAAGAGAACGCGAGAGTCAAGCGAAGCTGAGACAGCTAAGAAGCCGTACGTCCTCGAAAAGACTTTTGCACTGCAACCCTCTGAATTCTACGGAACAGGCGAATCATCCAATCCGCGTCCGCAACGTTCTTTCGCTGGGGCCGAAGTTTGCCGTGGAAACAAAGTTCAACCAGAAGAACTACTTTCCATACTGAGGCAAGTTTCCAAGTTCACTCCACTTGAAGCCGTGACCCGATCGTTTTGGAAGGTGCCGATATAGTTGTCCGCTCTAAGGGTGCACGTCTGAAGTATTTTGTTAAAAGCGTTGCTAATAACATGAGTGCGAATGCCCTCTGCGTTTTGCCTGCTGCCAAAGAAGGAGGCTTCTGTGGGCTTTCTGCAGGTAGAGTGTCAATGAGCAAGGTAGAAAACCCAAACTAGAAAGCTTAGCAGTGTATTTAGCCTTGAAAACTGGTGAGGGGAATATACAATAGGAAGAGAGACCACATTCAGGTTTTGTTCAATGCAAAAACTCATAAGAGTCACTCAACCTTAAATACGACTGTTTCCGAAAATTAAACCTGGTACAAGTCAATAGCTCTTTTTCTGTAAGGTGCCTGCCAGTTAATTACCCTTTCTTAATACGTAGCTCAGATGTCGCTATTAAGTTAATGAAAGCTAATTCTGACAAAAACTGCTAAGACTTCTACGTCGACGCAAAACACCTTTGCTACTACAACCCTCATAATGACCTGCTTTTAAGCATTGCACAGTTCATTGATGAATACGATGCCATATGGTTTGAGAAGAAAGTCCTGATGCCCAGCGGTCATTTTTATAGCTGCTAAGCTTGTACTTGACACCCAATTTTATTATCTGGCAAGATACAATTTGCGCGCAGAATAAAGTCGGTTGTATAGGCTCATGCACAGCTCCTATATTGAGCGATTTGTTTTAAACCGACTCGGCACCTGTCTGTCCGATATGCTCGCTAAGACAAAAGCGTTGAAGGTGTTTTGATATGTAGATGATTTCTTGTTTTGTGTTTCCTCTTCTTCAGCTGAGGTGGAAGAGCAGGTTGCTAAGTTTTTGTCAATGAATAAAGGACAGGCTGGCGCCCCTTGATGTTGAGCTCCCGCAGGGCGGTACTATCCCATTTCTCGAACTTCGTCTGTTTTTGTTCTGTAGAGCAGACCTGTTGGATCGACGAACAACGATCACAGAATCGTGTCCTATCGTACAACTCGGCCCATACCACGCTTGTGAAAAGAGATGCAACTACTATTTGGTTTAACCTGCCACCATTTTCCGTTTTCTAGTTTTCATGGGCAAAGCGAGCGTTTGTCTGAAGCATGGTCATCCTAAGCTGTTTCAAGTGTCTGTGGCAGAACATAGGCTTGAACATTCTCGGAAACGCAAGTAGCAAGAAACGAACGCGCCTCCAACGCGTAGCAAGAAAGTGTGATTCCGTATGTTCATAATGTATCTGACCATTTGAAGACGATTGCTCGAGTAGAGGACATTTGTGTGTCTTTTTAGTCCCAAATAAATTACACTGGCTTTGTAATCTCACTGATCCAAACAATATCGCACATCCTCTCTGGAAAAAAAGAAAGACACAAGAATAGGTTTCTAGGCTGCGCGCAAGGTGTGGTGTTTAAATTTATCTTATCGTATAGCAAAATGCATGTCACACAGACCGCTAGCTGCCTTAATGGTGGTTTGCGTGAACAACAGTATCAAGAATGTTGAGAACAGGTTCTCATCCAACGGCCTCCTCACGGCGCATCGTAAAACCTACTGTTGTGTGCCAGCATTCGACAAATGAGTTGTCGTAGGCCGCAGCCCCAATCGACTCAAGCGCGAGATCACTGATTGAGGCAGAAGTCATCTCAAAGTTTGCCGATATATGCGTGAGTTCATCTTCTTTGTCTTTATCTATCAAGGATTTAGAGTTGCTTGGTCGGTCGGGTCCTGTTGAGTGAGTTGTTTCTAACACTTTTTGTCTGAGGATGGGTTGCTGTGCGCGTAATATAAAAAGTGTTCATAGGTATTATGAAAGAAACCAGTTGGAAATTAGCGCTCGTCCTGTTATTTCTTTTCACTTGACTTCTTCACTTTTCCTTTACGCTTGTCCTGAGTTGCGCTAAAAACAAGACAAAATCAATCTGCGAATATTTAATGTACGGAAAATCCAAAAACAGTCCACTCAACTGTCACAGCAGAAGGCGGTGCACTTCCTTACAACTGCCTGTATTAAAGTGACTACACACTTCAGCCAGTTTTTTCTTTAATTACGTGCCGATGAAGCGCTCTCCCTGACGGTGTGCCTACTCTCTTTCTCTCTTCCTTTAGCTCTATTCCTCTCCTGCTGCCTCTTCCTCAATGCAGGGCAGAAAACCGGATATTTTCCATTTGATGAAACTCCTGTCTCTTACTTTATTTCCCTCTCGCTCTCTCTTGACAGTGCTGTAAACGATATCGCGCATATAGATTTTTTTTCTATGCATGCTCAGTCCTATAACTATAATGTTCATACATCCGCACAAAATTTTTGCTTTTGATCTTAGTAGTCATGTAACTCCATTATCTCCTTGCTGTCTCCATCTGCTCGGGCTCTATGTACTCGTATTCCGACACTATAATACTAGTTCGCTACTTGCATCCGACTTTTTAACGAAAATATTGGCAATAACATGGCCAATCGCAATTATTATGTTATTATTATTGATAGACTTAAATGACCTGAGGTTTTGACCTCTTCATAAGGCGCAGCGATTATTCTAGCACTCGGTCAGTGTTCTCAGCGTAATGTTGGCATTGGTATCCATGCTGACGCAGGCTATGGTGGCCGCACTTCGATAGGGGCGAAATGGTGGCGTGCGTTGATATTTAGATGCACTTTAAATGACCGCAGGAGATATAATTGAATCAGCAGCCATTTGCTACAGTGTCTCCCATAACCCAATGTGCATTTTCTGACACGTTAAATGCCATCGATAGTTTTTGTTCGTTGTGACGCAGCCTTATCTGCGTCAGCGTTTGGTGACGCGTGTTCATGTCTGTACAAGTCACCAGCAGCAATCACGCAGGTTACTACGGTCAGTAGCGCTTACAAGTATTGTCATTCTTGCGCAATGAAATTAGCAGTATTTTCTTGTGTTGGTAAGACGAGAGAACGGAAAATTTTGCTTGATGTTTACTGCGCCCGGCCATTAAGAAAAAAAATTATTTTCATGGGCACGCTGGAACCGGCCATAGTAGTTGAGTGGCTATGGTGCAACGCGGCTGAGTTTGAGCTCAGCAGAACGATTCCGGAAGCGGCGGCCGTATTTCATTGAAGGCGAAATGCAAGAAAGATCGTCTACCGAGTTCGAGTTACACAAACCGAGGCGTTCAGAATTATTCTGGAATCTCCCAATAGTACTTGTCTTGTGTTCAGGTCACCATTTTGACACGTCAATCTCAGCATTTTCATGTGAACCGCCACACCATCCTATGCTGTTTAAATTATGGCTGAAGGAACATAGGTTGCTTCAGATGTAATTAAGAGATAAAGGAACAAGCATGCTTACCAATAAAAGGCGCTCCCATTTTGTTAAAAAGCCGATGCGGGTGACATAATCAAACTGGTACGTGTCGTCTTTCAGACTACGCATGATAACATCTGTATATTTTCGTGGATTTCAAGTAGGAAACCGAAAATCGCATTACGAGGACACTTCGGATTAACCTTGAACACCTGGACTTCTCTATTGGTCTCCTCAATCTAAGCACTGTAGCATCGCTTAACAGCGCAAAACAACAGACACGGCCCTAAAGATAAAGTAGACACGGGACAAGGACTTGTATCGTGTCTCGCTTTTTTTCGTGCCAAGTTTGTAGTTTGTTTTTCTTTTTTTTGTGTTCTTAAACCATGCTACATGCGCACCAAATGTGTTCTATACAAGTACGTGTAAGTACGTTGGAACATGGCCACCTCGGCCGAGCTTTAACCGGCGAACTCGAGCTCATAATGGCAACGTCAGAGTGGCTATCACAGCTGGTATAGGTTACATATCCCCAAAAGAAATGCCGAATATAGCGCTGTCACCGCTACCCTCATGTAGGTGGTCTGGAGGACAGGCTGCAGTTCGTTTTCAAAACATTTGTCAAGGCTACATCAGTATAGCACAAATTTATACATACTTCCAGAAAGTTAGCCGGGTTGGACACGTTCACCATAGCCTTTAGTCCATTTCTGAGAGTACATTTTTTCACGGCGTTGGTTCCTTACTGGAAGACATCTAAATTTTCTCGCTAAGCTGGGTTGCTCAATAGAGGGTGCGTATAAAGACAAGCCCCCCTTTTTTTCCGACGCATGTCCGTCAAAAGATAATTCCTTCCTGTCCTCCGTTCTGAGCACGCCGTTAATTGGTGCACACGCGACCACGCCCTACGCAAGAAAAGTGATGCGGGCTTTTTGCTCTTTGCAGTTCGGCAGCTGCGTACCGGGTGTTCGTCAGGAGCATTTAGCGGGAGCCGGTTTCACGCTCGGCCCACCATCTGCAACAGCAATGCGTTGGAATGCACTGCCCAGAAATGTTCGTTCTTCGCCCCCGACCGACTTTATGTCTACGATTGGCATGTGATCTTATCACATGCCACTCCGGCTCGCCACTCGGTTATAGATCAAGATGGGCTGCAGTATGTATAAATAAATAAATAAATAAATAAATAAATAAATAAATAAATAAATAAATAAATAAATAACATCTATTAGGTGACCTTAATCAGGAAAAGAACATATGAGAATTATTTGTGGTGTGCACGTTTTCGCGCTCATCAGTCAAGCTTTGCGGCTTTGGGAGTATACGGTTAGTTGACTGGGACACATAGGAGGTTCCACAGGCAGGTCAGGTGCACCCTTCTGAGGACTCTGTCTTGACTGTTTCCTATAGGTGGTGACGTATAGAGACTCTGATGATGCATCAGCCTCTGACACATCCGTGGGAAAAATTGGCGCCCAAAATTTCATTATCTGTCCTTGGTTTGAGCTGCTTTAGGACACGTGCGCTACAGCGTGTGTCTATTTTCTTCAGCCTGCATTCCTATTGGCTGCACAAAACTTGGGACAATATGCAGAGCCCAGCTCCCGTGTATTTCGTGTCTTTGTCCACGTGTTTTCTTCAATATTTCGCCGCCATTATAAATGCAACAAATACCAACTGGCGGCTCTTACCGCTTTGTTTGTGCGTGTGTTTTGTGTGTGAATGCACCGTTCTCTAAAAAACAATCACGTACTAAACTTTTGCGGCCTAGTTATACGAAAAGTGATTGCCACCGGGTACGTGCACCTGAGAGTTGCAATACATGCAGCAAAGCTCTACTGCTTGAATTTTGAAAGTAGTAAAAAATGAGCCACATTATTTTGCAGGTTTCAAACATCGTACTATGCGATCTCTGCATGTTATATGCGTTCTCACGCGCCATAATATTTCATTTAGGAAAGTTACAGTTAGTTCGCTTTGTGTCTGTGAGTGAATAAACGTCTAAAAAGAAAGAAAGCGCAAAAGTCACAAAAATTAGGAATAAAAAAAACATACATGGCAACGAAATGTACATGGCCTCAGATTCTAGGGTTTGAATGTGGCATAGAAGAAGCTGTAGAATAATAACTCTTTGACTGTACCTCATACGAAGATCAGCGGATCAGTCTTTTGAAGAAGTGAGCATCCTGGCGCGATGTGTCCGTGCTTCTACGAAGTTTTCAGCTATTTTACACGAGATAATCGGCCCGCATGGTAACCGGCAGTTTTTGCGCCCCCTGTGATCGCGGGTAATAACTGAGGGCCCCGGAGGAGTAAAATGCATATCAATGTGTTACAAAGGCACCTCGTTTTCATCCCACGCCATATTCTCCCTGTCCGCAGCGCCAACTGGTGGGGCAATAAGCGCTGGCCCCCACGTGGGCTGATTATCGCGTTTGAGTCCCCGAACACTTTGTAAAGCCACGAAAGCACTGCTACAGATTCACCAGCATATATAAATGATCGTTCGTCACGAAAAAAAAAAGAAACACGAGAACTGCTACATTGCGTGTGTGTCTGCTATCCTACTGCTACATTCTTTACTGCTCACCTTTCAGTCCCCTTTTGCCCTACCCCAGTGCAGTGTAGCCGAGCATTACCACTTCTCTTGATCGGATAATGTTACTCAATATGCAAAAAAAAAAAAGAAAGATTGCTTAGCGTGTGTGAGGGACGCCGCCTGAGTGGAGTACTTGATTAAAACACGTTGGTGGGCTAGTTGGTTAGAATCCATGGTAGAGTGTATAAACACGACTGAACGAGGGCGTAGAAAGAAACAGAAACACAGAAGTGCTGTGTCTGTGCATCTGTTTCTTTCTGCGTCTTCGTTCAGTCGCACTTAGACACTCTACCATGGAGTACTTGAAACGTCTCGTGCGTGCATCATGTTGAATGTACGGGCACTAGGACACAATAATTGCGTAACCAAATACATAAGTTACATTTATTTGCACGTTAGATAAATTACAGGCCCAACTTACGTTGAAGCGAGTCGATGTCTTGTTCTCTAATTTCATATTCGTACTGGCTCTCCATTAGCATATGCCACCTTGAAAAAGACAAGCCCCCTTGTCGAAACGTTGTCTCCTGCTCTCACCTTGTTCTCGCGTTGGACGTAGCTCCCTATTTGTAGCTTAGTGGGCGCGTTTGTTTTACACAGTGTGCTTGGCCACTAGGGTACCGAAGTGATACCGTATACTGCCTGGCGCCACTCGACACTGCCACACTCGCAGAATGTTGGGGGCTTCTGCGCCTGCCTCAATCTCCGGCGCCGGCGCTCGCCGTAGAGACGGAAACGTTCCGTCGTGGTCAAAGAGCCGGGACATCTTTCTATCTTGCTGCGCTATTCTCTTCACGCCATTTCTAAACGCTGCGTGTGAAACGCGGGGCCACCATAGCCGAGCAAGCATGAAAGCTCTGAAACAAATTCCAGGGTTGTAAGCCTCACAACTCGTCATCAGCACAGGTTTGAGTCTGATGGACTGCACCTCTTGCGGCGCAGGGAGCTCTCTCAAAGGCGACCACTCCCGCTGGCATCGACAAACGTACTGCCGAGCTACGCCATTTTGAATGCAGAGCGAGAGGGAAAATTCAGCTTCTATTGCGTCATGCTTGGTTCGACATCAGAGCCATTTGAACATCCGACTCATAAATGATGGGTTCATGACTTCGTTCGTTTACACAACTATACTAAATTAAGGCGCGGACGTAGAACGGCTACAAATGCGTAAGTAAGAGCAGTATAATACGTTGTGCTTGCGTTCAGTTTTAGAAAGCTAGTTTCTATGCTGGCCGAACCGTAAAAATGAAGTGGCCTTCCGCTTACTTTTTTTTACCGATACGCTCGTTTATGTATTGAAGCATAAATGTAACTGGAACACCCATGTATTCCGCCCCCAACGATGGAAAATATTATGCAGTTATATAAAATCATAATAAAAAATAATATGATCGTTCAACAGCCCAATCAAACGCTCTCTTTGTTTAAACGAGATTATGAGTGTTTGCTTTTAGAGCAAAAAGCATTGCCTACCTTTATATAAGTGGCTGAAAAGAGGCGGAGAGTGCGTAGAAGTAGAGAGGGTTTTGGTTGAGGTATGATAGCACAGTGAAAGGAGAGGGAGACGAGGGAGAAAGGAATGAGTGGCAGGTATGGTAAATATATCTTTGCTAGTTAGCCTTGTCTGCTAGATAACCGGGTGAGGAGAGTGGTCACGGCATCTGCGATTGGTGTGCTTCCCCTTGCTTAGCCGGCGTTGGCTGGTCAAAAATCTGAATGGCGTGCAACGGTGAGGTTGCCGCGCAACATGGTCCTCAGCAAAGAAGGATTGGCACATCGACGCAACATGAAACTGTCACGCAAATTTTTTTTTTATTCGCAAAGTAATCCATTCGTACCGGCAGCTGCCAGTATCATTCTTATATGTCCTCCACTTTGTAATAGATTGTAGCAAAGACATATTATCACTAATCACTCGCTTTCCTTGTTGACCGTCATCAAACGCTCAGCTTCGAGCCATAGTTCCTGCACGTTCTTGGTGTTGTTTCTTGGTGCAAGCGGTGGCAGATGTGTATAAACTTCGACAAGACCATTTTGAAGCGGATCACTCGAAAGAAGAGGCCCTTATCGTTTCCGTATAGTTGTAACAATGTGCTTTTGTGTGAAGAGTCTGAATACAAATATCTTGGGCTATGGATTTCAAACAATCTTAGGTGGAATAAACAAACTCACTACGTTACAGCAAATGCTTATAGAAATATTCTTTTTAAGAAGAACGTTAACTCGGGCAGCCTGGCTAACTCTGCCTAAGATTAGCATAAAAATCCATTGTCCGCCAAGTTTCAGACTACGCTACTATAATATGGGACCCCTATACAAAAGGCAATATTCTGAAACTAGAGAATGTCCAAAAAAAGCCGTACAGTTCATTTATAACAATTTTCGACGCAGTTCAGTGACGGAGCTACAAGCTCACGCAAACCTACCCCCTTATCCGATAGAAACCGCTCATCACGCCTAAAATGTTTATATCGATTAGTTAAGGGGCACTATAAAGTCGACATTAGCGAATGGATTACATTTTCTTCCGGTTATTCAACACGCTAAAGACATGAACTAAGAATAAGACCTTTTCGTTCTCATAATGACTCTTTCAAGTATTCATTTTTTCCAGGAAGAGTCAGAGACTCGAATAACCTCAGCAGCTGTATCGTTCAAGCAGGCTCTTTGTCAGCTTTCACATCCCTCCTTGATGGCTGAAACATAATTGGTTATGTTATACTGACTGTCTATATGATATATGGGTTGATTGTTCTTGCTTTATTTGCACATTTGAGAAATGCTTTGCTTAAATTTTTTTGTGTTCTTTCATGACTGTGTGTTGTGTTCTTTCTTACTATTAGGCTGTATTTTCTCTCATGTATGGTATCCCACCGTGCTATAATCCCGGTGGGGATTGTAGTGTCAATAAATAAATAAATAAATAAATAAATAAATAAATAAATAAATAAATAAAATTCGTGTGCAGTCAGTGCAGTCATGGTCACCCATGTTTGCAGCATTGATTCAAGTGTTCCTTCATTTATTTATTCTTAACATGTTGTCGATACAGTGCACGTAACTATGTACGTGAGCTGTGATGGATGAGTAGACATAATGCGCGATAAACTTGCTCTGCGAAGGAGCGACGCTGCTCTCTTCGTGATTGTGTAACAAGTGGTACCCACTCTTCGGCCGATGTTCCTGGGTTGACGCATATTGATAGGAAGTTAGCGATGCAATGCTGGTGCATGAGTGAATGTTTTTTTTTTATTCTCCGGGAAGTCGTGCTTCATGAAGGTTTGGAAACGCAGGCAGTCCTTATGTAGCAGAGTTCCGTTAACTTGGTCACACAGACTCATCTCATTTCGCGTGCTTCAGACAACTACCGCACACGTTTTCCCTCTACTGCTTCACGTTTCGGAACGAGAATGGAGCTCAATGCGCTAGCGAAGTTGGATTTCTGACAGCTGATCGTGCAGAAGCAAGGAAAAAGTTGTAATGGTTTCGTATTCATGCGCTTTCGCTGAGGCAACGCGCAGCGCTCCGCGGAAAGTGCCGTCTCGTTCTGCCGGTGCAAACTGCTCCGCGAGAAGGGTCTAAGCGCTGTGCGTTAGTAACACTTCCGTATTTGTCTTCGATAAAGAAGTGCTCTTTTCCTTCACAGGCAGTCTACGCAAGAGGAGAAGGAAAACTAGTAAAGGTTCCCTGCTGATCTTCCCATCACCGGCTCACTCTTCTCAAGTGCTTCATCCCTCGATCATTTCATGGCTTGTTTCCCTCTGGCTCGCTCTTTTCGCCTGACCTATTTAACGAGAAGTGCGTGGAAGTAAATTATCAGTTGTTAGTTTCCTGCCTTCGTCACTCTCCGACTTGCGCTGCATTGTTGCTTGCAATATGGAGACCGAATCCAGGTAACGTTTACTGGTGATCTCAGCCATATTTCCTTTCACTAGTTATTTTCATACGCTCAACGCTTTTCCTAACTTCCTGAATTATTTCTAAAGTTGAGGAATCAGCGCTTTAGAGGATAACTACACGTGCTCTTTTCCGTGCATCGATAAAGCAGAGTTCGCAAGGTTTATTCCAAGTGGTTGTTATTGCAAATCCTCCGCTATGATTTCTGCGCGTCTAAGCCTCAGCGAAAAGGGTCTTGTAGACACGTTGCATCGTGGTTCGATGGTTCGTTCATACGCAAAATTGAACACTTGACGAGGAGATTCTTCCATAAGAACGCGCTGTGAAAAGAGCTGTGCAGCGGGCCCTTTTAAACATTCCAGCATCTACGCCTCAACTATTTATTGATTTCTGGGCACTCTTCTGCCGGATACTACATCCCTTTCTGACGTGTTTATAATGTATGCGCATTTTGCAAAGGAAGCTGTCTTTATA
Organism: Dermacentor albipictus; assembly: GCF_038994185.2. Taxonomy (NCBI): domain Eukaryota; kingdom Metazoa; phylum Arthropoda; class Arachnida; order Ixodida; family Ixodidae; genus Dermacentor; species Dermacentor albipictus. Next base: position 49,857,515 of record NC_091824.1, read on the forward strand.
GAAACTCGTTGATCGTACTAGGCGTTCTTGGAAAGAAGTGCTCCTCTACGTGGAGTAAATTGATCATCTTTGATGAACGGGTTGGTGTATGTAGGGAGCAGTTTCACCGAAGAAAAGTGCGTGATGATTAGTGCAGTTATAGAAATCGACCAAGGAGTAAATTCTGTTCGTGGAAGATGTACACAAAACATGGTGTCGAATGTTTTGACACAGTTTATGTTAGGCCAATAGCGGAACTTTTGATCGAGTGTTTCATGTCACTGTCAATAAGTCAATAAAAGAAGACTCGCTCGCGCATCGCCGAACTTGCAAGCACTTGTCAATCTCAACGGCCAGCCGCCCTATCTAATGTGAGCGGACGGCGGCATAAGAGGGGTTGTTGTGCCTGAACTGCATGGGCGAGCTGCAGTAGTACAACTGTTACGACTTCTGCGATATGCTTCGTTTCTCTTGTATCTTTCGCCCTTGCGGTTTATTGAGCGAGTGGATAGTTTGTTACTAGGAGATCACGCGCCTGACGCCGTTTTTTGACCGCGCGTTTGTGGGACGCGAGGATATCGGTCGACCATTGCTTTCGCGGTAACAGTATAAGAATTGTAGCGCGATGCCAGGCCGCGAAGCATGGGGGGGGGGGGGGGCGTGGGGGGGGGGCCCTATTGATTTCTGTTCGCCTGTGCTCGGCTGCTCACCGGAACGACGCAGTATCTTCATATCTCTGGCAACACCCACGGCTGTTCAATGTGGCGTCTGCGTAATTGCGCGACGCGTTATATGACGTGGAAAAAGCTTGAAGTCCCACTTGTTCGTTTGATGTGAAGTGCGCGAAACTGGAGCAGCAGCACGCGTACAGTCACGACAGTGTGACCATGGCCTACTCGGTTTCCGACAGGACGACAGAAAAAAAAATGCTTGTAGGCGCGAGAGCTGTGGAGACAAAATGGGGCTAAAGTAAGCAGGCCTGGCTCTCTTCTACAGGCGTCAGTGCCTCCGCGTTGGCTGCAGATTCTATGCGGGCCCGTAAGGAAATGCGGCGGCGCCTTGTTGAACAGAGTCGGGATCGCCTGGCTCCTCGCTCGATGCTTTCCGGTTCCGTGCGGGCCAGGAATTGCAAATACAAGAGGGACCCGTGCTGGGAGACGGGTGGCTTCCTTCGGGTCGTGATTTATTGGCTGTAGCCGCCACCGGCTGACCGGCCATCTGTCTTGCGCGGACCGAGAGAGGCCTGCTCGGTGCCTCCGGTTGACTCGGAGACAAACAGTGGTCATTTCTCGAGTGTCTCGCTGCCTATTCCGGCCTCGCTGTCCCATTATAAGCCACCCTGGCACTTTATCTGTGCACTGGCCAGTTTTTTTTCTCCGTCTAACGTTGTTCCTCTCTTGGAAGAAGCGCTGTTTGACCTTATTCTCCTAGGTCCGCAAGAAACATGCACCGTGTTTTTTTATGTCAGAGGACGCTTCTTCTAATAAAAGATTAGTTGCAGCTACAAAAGGAGATGCGACATCTTATTCTTTCCTTTTACTTGTAGCTGGTATATCCTTTAGCTTTTCTTTTAAAACCCCGCATGTCAGTTTTTCTCGTTTTTTATGACTTATTCTCTGAAAGGTTGGGGGAGAAGGGCCTTTGCCCAAGTAACGTATGGCTATAGGCGATACTGCACGTGGCTACAGTATATACGATTGTTCTCACAGATGCAGAGCAAGAAGTGCAGTGCGAAACGATTGTTTCATGCGACCTAATTTCAGCAGAAAGGCGTTGCTTAGTGACCAGGTCGGCTATGCGCACTTTTGTGTTTTCTTGAGGCATAGATACGACAGTAATGTATGTATTTTAGATCACAGCTCTTAGGCACCCGTTCCTGTGGCGAGCGTCGGCGTTGTCCCTCGTAACCGTGCGAACGAACACAGCGAACTAAGAAAGCGAACCCGGAGCGCAGCGGGAGATGAGAGACGACGATAGCGAAAAGAGCACGAGGAGGAAAGCGGAGAAGGAGGGTGCAGCGGGACCAAGAAGCGAAGAGCGAAGGAGGAGGGTAAGGCAAAAGTTCGAGAAGAAAATTGTAGTGCTGCGCAAGACGGGCTGTGTGGCGATGACGGCTACAAGATGGCGCCAAAGTAGCGCGCTTCGTCTGTATGGGCGCAAAGTGGTCTACGAGAGGAGGCGTGTCTGCGGCGGCTGCTGTGAATCGCGCCCACGCATCACCCATGCGCCGCCACTCACGATCTCTCTATTAACGAGGCACTCGCCCCACACATCGCTCGGTTTGCAGTGTGCCGCACGAGACGGACAGTCCCCGCAAGCAAACATATCGCGAAAATAAAAGACGTATACTGCTGCGCTCAAATTTCGCATCGGGAGTTGTCGTAATTGTCGGTGAATTTTTCCTTTAAATTATTACGTATCGCTTACAAAGCTACCAATCATCTACATTTACGATGATAACGATGAAATGTCTTAACTTCATAAATTACACATTTCTTGTGCAGATAGCAGGCGCTACAAGTTTTGCATAACTTGTCGCGTGACGGAACTGGAGTACTCACCAAAGAGTGGAATGCTTGCCCATTAAGATTAATTCAACGCTAAGCAAGATGCTACACACAGAGAAGTTTTATTGGCTGATATACCTTTTTCATTTCGTTGCCACTATACAGGGATACTTCAATACAGATGCAATTCTTGTATACATTCAAGTACATATTTGGGTCTAGACCATATTTTATACACATAATATTTCGGTCAGATTGGGGCCTAGTTACAGTGATCTATTCATTTAGGTACAATTATGATATAAACAATCTTTTATCTTTATTGTGACTATGTTTCTCATGTCCACTTATACAAATACTAGATCTGTATTGTTTTCTCGCGATACAGTATAACTTGTGTGCATTAGTTATATATTTCTTTTCGTATTATTTTCCCATTTTCATACCTTGGCGTTTTACGAGCCTAACCGGCAGGGAGGGCTCGATAGTCAGTACCAAATGATAGGTAGTGCCACTTGTTGTTAGCCAAAATATTGTGTGCCATTTTTTAAAGAATTCCACTATGCCGTTTCTTGCGAGTTCCTTGTTTAAAAATTCGCACATCACTGTCCTTATTTTCTTTAATACTGGGTATGCTGCTTTTTGTGGTTTGCGTCTTATTTCAACTTTTCCTCTTCGTTTCCACAAGCAAAATGTTATTATTATTCTCAGCAATTTTTCGAAGCGGGTTTTATTTCTGTCTGGTTTTCGGAGTTTTGTTTTGAAGTTGCTAGAGGCTAACCTCCATATTACTTTGGCTGGAGGACAGTCTTTGAATGAATGTCTTTGTGATTCTGTTTCAGTGCAGTTGGGGCATCGGTCCGTTTGGGTAATTCCAAATTTAACTAGGCGTGCCTTTGTTGGTAGGACACCCCACTTTCTTTCCCATTCGAAATCTTAAATTTCGCTCCGAAGTTAGTTCCTTTCCAAAAACCTCCATTTCTGCGTGATGCTTTTGTTGGTGCCTTCTGTTTTAAGTTCTCTGATGGCCGTTGCGGTGCTCCCGTCTATTGGCTTGACTTCTGCGATGGTAGTATGAGGGCAGATTTCTTCTATTGCTTTTTTGTGTTTATCGCTTTTTTGTTGAATTTTACGGGCACTTGATCTCTTGGGCCATGCCATTCCTTGTCTGTAACGTGCCGATCGAGCGTGCTTAGCCAATATCGTAGTGCCGATCTTCCCCTGTATTGCGGTGCATTCGCCAATGCGACTACCGTCTTGGCTGCTAGTATTCTTCCTATGAGTGCTACGTTGGGTATCCCCAGATCTCCTCTGGATGGTGGTAATCTGGAGATATTTCGTGTTAGAGGTGCTGGCTTTTCGCCTCCGAGATAGCGCCCTATCAGGGTCGTTCATCTATTGGTAACTAGCCGGGGCCTCTTGGCAACTCTCGCCACATAGAATGCAGGGGCACAAAATTTCGATTTATTCGCTTCTGCTTTCTCTAGCAGACTCACTGGCCGGTTCAATGTTTCTTCCACAAAATGAGCTGCTTTCTTTAGGGGTTCTTCCCAACTTTTTGTTGCAATGTCACTTGCTTCAAACCAGATGCCTAAAACTCTAACAACTTGCACGATTTGTACGTCACTTACTGCGTTTGTCCCCACTGGACCAAAGCTAAGTGCCTTACTTTTCTGGTAATTTATTTTGGCATGAGATGCTGTTGCATAATCTTCAAAAGGTTGCAGAAAGGCTTGATAACTGTATTCGTTCCTCGAAAATACTGAAATGTCATCTGCAAAGGCTGCAATTTTAATTACGTCTTTTCCTGGTAGGGGAAAATGCCTAATTCTGTTATTCTGTTCAACTGTTCTTAATAAGGGATCTAGGGTCACAACAAAGAGTCCTGGTGAAAGACCGCACCCCTGTCGTACCCCTCTGGCGACTGCGAACGTATCTGTTACAGCGTTGTTGATTTGTATTCCACTTGTCGTACCTTTATATAGTGTTTTTATGATTTCTATGAATTCTGTAGGGAATCCAAATTGTTTCATTGTGTTATGTATGCAATTATGTTTAACTCTGTCATATGCTTTTACCTGATCTAGTGAGATAAAGATGCTTCTAATCTCTTTTTTGTTTTGCATAAGCAAAGGTGTCTCTGGTTGTTACTAATGAAGCGAAAGTTGATCTCCCAAGAACTGCTGCTGCTAGAAATTCGGATATGATGTCGGGTAATATTATGCTTAGTCTATGTGCCAGGAAGGTAGTCGCTACTTTATAATCTGTATTTAGTAATGTGATGGGTCTCCACCCATTTACATCTAATGGGTCATTGTTTGGTTTGGCTAATAGAGTAATTCGTCCATTGGCAAACAACGGTGGTTCTTGTTTTGAATAAGGTTGTTTAGTGTCTTCACTAGTTCTGATCCGATGCCATCAAAAAAGATTAAGTAGAATCCGGTTAGGATTCCATCTGGTCTGGGCGCTGATTCATGCGTCATATTCTTGATTATGTTTAGTACCTCTTGTGTTGTGGTTAGAGCACACAGTTGTTCTATGTTTTCTGCAATGACTTGGGGGAGGTTTTCTAATAGCCTAGTAGTGCTGTTGTCCTGAGTTGGATTTTATTGTAGTACTTTTTAAAGGGCTCAAGAAATTCCTCTTTAATGCTTTCTTCATTTGTTGTAATTTATCCATTGTTCATTCTTATTGTTTCTATTCTTGTTGCACTTTTTCTGTCGCGGTTTGAATCTCGCGTGACATGCACATAATTATTTGGTTCGAATCTATGATTTCCTAATTGGGTGCTCTCCATCTCTTTGGTTTTCTTCAAACATTCGTTGTATCTGGAGCGCAGGCAGTTTACACATTCTTCCATGCAGTACGTCATTTCGCCTCCTCTTTCTATGATTCGTATTCTTCTTCAGATTTCGTTGAGTTCTCTGGTGTCTGTTTTTTTTCTCTTTTTTATAGCTTCAATAAGTATTTTTTTATTCTTCTTTTAGTTCATCCCAATTTGCGTCTTTGTTCTCTTCTAAACTTGTTTTGAGTTTCATCCGTATCCATTCGGTTTCTTCCTGATCATGTAATAATATTGGGTCCATGCGCCACAATCCTGTGCCATGAGCTGGTCCTTCTCTTCCCTTGAGTCTGAATGCGACACGTTTGTGGTCACTAAAAGGTTTAGGTCCCTCTGGGCCTTTTATCGTTTTAATCTCTATCAGGTCTTTTAATAAACAAGGTGCTATATATACTCTGTCCAGTCTGCTCTCTGTTTGACCACATGCTCTTGTGATTTCAAACTTGTCACCATGAGACCAAACCCATGCATCCGATATGTTATGGTGCATTAGCAATTTTTGTAGTTCTCCCGCATGGTAGGTTGATCTATCTCGTCCTGGTCCTCGTATGTCTCTCTCGCTGTCTAGGACACAGTTGAAATCTCCTACTACTATACAGGGTGAATTATTGGGCATGTAGTCCCATAGGATGTGGAGGAATTCATTCGTTAAGCTCCTCGTTACAGGGGCATATACGTTGATTATGCACGTTTTTCTACCTCCTAGGAAAAGATCTACATATACAATCCGTCCTTTTGCATCACATGTGCAAAACGCACCACCACGATATCTGTTGGAGACGAAAACACTACCTGTGCCACAAGCTCTATTGTTTGTGAGTGAAAAAAAAAAAAACGTATATCCCGTGTATTTCTTTACATGCAGTCGCATCTTGTATAGCGTTCAAAAGTTTGTTTCCTGACTGAAAAGAGTATCAATTTGCTTTTCTTGAGCAAACCTTATTAACTGCTTTTGCTTGTCTGTATTCCGTAGGCCTCTGACGTTAAACGGCATGCAATGGAGACTGGCAATTTGCTTTAACAATCACTCTCAGAAATTTCATGGTGTCCGTCACTGATAATCGGTTACAACATCAAAGGAAATGCAAAACAGGCGTTCCATTCTTTCCGAATTTATAAAATAAGCTAAGCTACCGAGAGGAGAGGAGAAAACAGAGATTTGTGTAGCACCTTCTTGCGCTGTAGTCCGCCGTGCGATTATTCTTGCATGTCGTCTTCGCTTGAGGATGACCCTTGGGCCTCCTTAGGCGAATGAGTACCAGGTTTTCTTTGGATTATATTCCTCGAATTGCATCGCTGTCACTGCTCTTGTCAGCTTTGTTGCGACGTCACGTGTTTGCATGATTAGGATCTTTTTCTCCTGTTTTTTCTCTGCCCAAGCTGTGTTCGCCATCCTTTCCCCTTCTATTTGATCTTGAGCGGCGTCTTTAGTTTTTGTTTTTCTTTCGTTGATCGGGCTATCCTCCAGTGTCTGATTTGGCATTCAAGGAAGTTTTCTCACTTCTTGCTTTTTCCGCAGTGGCTGGAGCCACCTCGGCGATTGCCTAGTAGCCGCTGGCCGTTATTGACCGGTTATCACTGTGTTGAGCAGTGTTCGTTGTCTTGCAATTTAGGAGTACTTTTGATTCACTTTGGTCGTCACCTGGTTGTTCGCACAAAGACTGTGGCGTCGACGTCCTGACTTCTGATGATGAGTTTTGTTCAGTTTGTATAGTTGGGAGGACTTCCGCTTCAGGTGGCTAACTTGCAAGAAAATTTAGGGAGCGACCATCACATTGTAGCGTTATCAATCAGGATCAGAGTGGCCCCGCTTAGGATATTTAAGTACGTTGATTGGGATCTCTTCCGAAAGATACGGGACAAAGAGTCCAAGTACGGTGCACTGGAGGATCTAGTCGCGCAGGTCAAGAGAGACGTTGCAAGGGCCACCAAGGAAATATCCACAGACCTTAAGACCCCCAGGATGGACGCGCGCCTGGCGCGTCTCCTGGAGGCCAAGAGGTCTGTGCTGGAGAGGTGGAAAACGCAAAGGCTAAACCGCAGGCTGAGAAAGCTGATCGCGGAGCTTAATCGCAGCATAGAGGCACACTGTCTGCAGCTCAACAGACAGCAATGGAACGAAGCCTGCTCGGCAGCAGACGGGCGAATGCGCACGGGGGGAAAATGGAACCTTCTCAAGCACCTGCTCGATGATAAACAGACCAAGGGTAATCAGAGACTCGCCGTAGATAGACTAGTACATCAGCAAAAACAGGGGGATCATTCCGATACGTCCCTTCTCCGAGACCTGGCAAGGAAGTATCTTCCGGCAGGGAAAGATGAACTACGGGAATGCCATCAATACGTGGGGGAGGACGCCCCAAAGCTCGATGATCCGTTTGCTGAGGCACATATCAGGGAGGTGCTCCACAATCTCAATGGCTGGTCGGCCCCTGGGCCGGATGGCATAACCAACCGGGTTTTGAGGAACCTGGACGACTGGTCCATTAGCACCATTGCGAAGGAAATCAACAACGTATGGGAGGAAATAGTGTTCCGGATTCGTGGAAGCAGGCGATGGTGGTACTGATTCCTAAGCCTGGAAAGCCCCCAAGCCTGGACAACCTCCGGCCCACTTCACTTACGTCATGTTTAGGTAAGGCTGCCGAGCACGTTATACATAACAGTATCTCAAAAACACGTAGAGCGCGAGGGGTTGTTCCCGAACAATATGGTAGGGTTTAGACCATCTCTTTCCACGCAGGACGTCATGCTACTGCGAAAAAGACAAGTTATTGGCAACAGGACTAGAGACGTCAGGGGCATTCTTACACTAGACTTGTCCAAAGCCTTCGACACCGTGTCGCACGACTTCATCTTAAATGATATTTCGGCTTTGGACTTGGGAGGTAGATTTTTCGCGTTTGTGGAGTCCTTCCTGAGGGGCAGGACGGCGGTCGTCAAGGTGGGGCAGACCAAATCAGAACCATTCTCGCTGGGAAACAGAGGTACGCCACAAGAGGCAATGATCTCCCCCCTCCTATTTAACATTGCAATGTACGGGCTCTCGAAGCGGCTGGCTGGCGTACCAAACGTGGGACACGCGCTGTATGCCGACGACATTACGATCTGGTGTCCGGGAGGCTCGGAGGTGACCGTGGAACAGGCGCTCCAGGAGGCCTTGGACGTGACCCAGTCCTTCCTGGAGGGCACGGGTCACCAACTCTCCCCGACCAAGTCAGAGCTCATGTTATACAGACTGGCAAGGCAGGGGGTTCGGGGGCTCGTGCCACTCGAGTAAATCCCCATAGATGTGTACACGCGGGACGGCCAGAAGATCCCCAGGGTGAATTCGATTAGAGTTCTAGGATTGTTGCTCGATGCCAGGGGCTGTAATGACAAAACCATTGCGCATCTGACCTCCAAAATCGAGAATATTCTCAGATTAATAATGAGAGTCTCCAATAAGAAGGGGGGCTTAGGCGAGGACAACCTACTTAGGGTGCATCGCACTTTTCTTATGAGCCACATTAACTATGTGGTCTCGGCCCTGCAGTGGACTAAGACTGAAAGGGACAAGCTTGACACGTTGATGCGGAATAGCGTCAAGAAGGTACTGGGTATACCGGTCACGGCGAGCACGGACAGGCTAATGCAGCTCGGTGTTCATAATACCACCCTCGAACTCATAGAGGCGCAACGAGCGGCGCAGATCACGAGGCTTTCGGGCTCCAACGCCGGTAAGCGCCTCTTGGAGGCGGCGGGCTTGCAGCCGCGTTACAATCACAGTGAGGCGGTTCAGCTGGACGAGAACTCCAGAGGGACCTACGTAGTCGGTCCCTTCCCTAGAAACGTTCACCCACAGCATAATGCGGGTAGGCGAGCAGCTCGTGCCAGGGCGATACTGAAGAAAACAGTCGGCATGGAAGTCTTCGTGGACGCAGCGCAATATGGGCGTTCCGGTAAATTCACTGTCACGGCGGTCAGCAAAAAGGGCGAGCTCCTATCTGCGGCCTCGGTAGGCGCTGTGATGGCCGACGTGGCAGAACAGGTGGTGGTTGCGCTGGCGATGCAGGATTCAAAAAGGCCCCGTATATCTACACAGACTCACGCGCGGCCGTCAGGGCTTTCGCTTCGGGGATGGTTGCGAGACAGGTGGAGGTGATCCTGAAAAGCAAGTCCAGAACTAATTGTGACCCCGTGCATTATATTATATGGTTCCCCGCTCACATGGGTGACAACGTGCTGCCGGGCCGCCCGAACCCCAATGAGACTGCTCACCGCCGTGCGCGAGAATTAACGCGCCGCTATGGCGGTGGGGCTACATTGGATCCGGTGGAGCTCGGCCACAGCGACCCCTTATTAACCTTTCATGAGATCGTCTCTCACTATAAAGACGAACGCAGGCGCTTCCCTCCTCCACACCCAAACCTATGCAGATCTCAACCGATCACGCTCAGGATGCTTCAGACGAGGTTGTATCCCTCGCGAGGTTTCTTAAGCAGGATTCACCCAGAAATTGACCCACAGTGCCCGGATTGTGGGGAGGAGGTTAGCACTCTATCTCATATGCTCTGGCAGTGTCCTGCATTACAGGATATGTCCCTCACCAGCGAACGAGACTGGGATGAGGCCATATCTAGTACGTAACCCAAGCTCCAGTCCATGGTTGTCGAGAGGGCCTGTGAAAGAGCGGAAAGGCTTGGCCTCCCGATTACGACATGGGAGCAGCCAGCGGCAAGCCGGGGGCCCCAGCGGGTCTCCACCGGCTAGTCCTTCAGTACTTCAATAAAAGTTCATTGTCTGTCTGTCTGTCCTTTTACATTTATTTGCGTAGGAGCACCCGAGCTAAAGCTTCCTCTCACGAGGGAGCTTTAGCTCGGTACAGAGGTAAACAGAAGAAATGCCAGTGCTCGGAAAGCCAGTGTCCTCTAAACGCTTAATCCTTGCATTAATGGCTGGCCTTGACATATGCGAACAAGATTTATTTAGTGCTGCATTTAATACAGTAGTTGCTACGGCCCTCTCTATAATCTCAGAGTGGCCAGAATTATAGCTCAGGACTGGTTTCACAGACCTAGGTTCATCACGTGAGCAAGGATAGCGTTCTCCAAAAGTCAAGCAAATATCAAGGTGCTGAAGTTGCTTACTTTTTGGAACCTCGAACGTGATGGTCAAGTCCATACCGCAATATTTTAAAACCCTTTAACTTGAACTTTTCCCAAACTTGCCCACCTTGATGTCTCGAATCGTTTCAATATGATGTCACAGGTAGAGTTACTTTATGCGTAGACCTGTAGTTTCTTTCCGAATTACGTAATTCTATTGCCGCACATAGTTTGCATGGATGACCTCTCGATACGTCTTCTCAACGATACACTGAACCCAAACCTGGAGAAAAAAAATATACTAGGTTTACAGCTTACACATGAGCGACTGTAATGACATAACGTTACAACAAAAGCCAGGATCACACTGGCTCGAGGTTTGTCCTGGATTAAAAAAGTAGTTGACACATATGGTGGTAGATGATACACATCGTACAGAAAGTAGGTGACATATCGCATAAAAAGTAGGTGACACATATCGTACAACTATGTCATGAACAGGCTATACTAAATCATCATCTCTGATTAGATTATTCCAGTCGGGCCAGTAATGATAACGTCATCTCTGGTATGGACCCTTTTTAAAGTCACCATCTGGAATAGAGCCAGTTTACTCGGCACCAAATGGAACATGAACCATGCCACGAGAAACCCGGAAAATGTAGGCAAGGAAAACTACGCTTTGAAAAAGTTGAAGGCCAAGACCTTTAATGTTCGGCGGTGCATGAATGGTCCTCATCAACAACGAAGGCAGGGGGTGCCACCGATGGAAGAGCACAGTAAATCGGACGACGCTCGGCCACTTGAGAGTGCTTTCTGCGCCTGTGCGTACTCTCACCATAGGGCTCAAACAAGCCCTGTAAGGATAACCGTCACGCGATATTATTGAAGATACGGGAGCTTTGTATAAAGTGCAGTTCCAGAAACAGCGCCTTACACTGGTTCAAGAGAGGCTAGTTTTCTATGCCGGTCACCGAGATATTCTGTTCTCAGATTACCTCGGCAGAGTGAGTGCCTCACAACATTTTACGTATTTGTGTGTACAGAACGTGCGATAGCACTCGGTGTTACAGCAGCGGAGCCGCATTATTTGCCTATACTTAAAGAACGCGGAGCTTGCGTGCGAAAACGCGATGACAGGCGTACGGCATGAGGAACGTGCGTATAGTAAGTATTACACTTCCTTTTGCAATGCAGGAACGTGTCAGTTAGGAAAATAACAAAGTAAATGAAAATAGCGCCGCCATCGCAGCTACTTTGTACAGAATGACAGGCCAAATTTCAGCGAGCCAGAGTTAAGAGAGAAAGGTCGTGGAAATCCGGTGCGAAATACGTTTCCTGTCGAAGAGGCGCTTTCTATACAAGGAAATTTCTCGCATCTCCCGTTCCCACTTTTCGTCGCCTGCGCGTAATCTGAGCGACACCTTTAACAAAGTGTCGCGGAGTAATAAATGTGCGACAGGTCGCAAATAAAGTTTCAAATTAAGTCTGGAACCTAGCGCGCAAACGCTTGATGTAAGGGAAGTACGGTTATCCACCTGAATGAGCAGGCAGCTACAAAGGGAATCCGTATAAGCGTCTCTGCTTCCACTGCGAAGCTTTCTTTCAGAGGCACCCGCCATGTGTTTCCTTTGAAGTTGCATGCTCCTCTTGGCTGGATGACAGCATTTCTCTTTCGTGACACTTTATCCACATTGCGGGCTTACATAGAACTGCTTTTCCATGTTCCCTGTACACATTCGTGTGGGCGATTTGGTTTCGCGAGTTAGTTGAAATGAACTGCGTAAATTTAGTTGCGGGCATAGTGAACCCTCCGCTTGCCTCTAAAGTGGCTCCATTGTGGTTAAGTTTGAAAAGTATTGCTACACCGTGCAGCTGAACATAGTGCAATAAGATATTCGAAGAGAAGTTTCACGCGTCACGTTCAGGCGTCAATCCGGAAGGCATAGTTATTCTTAAAAGTAAATAGGCCTTTCTAATTCGTTTTTAATATTACTTCGCCTGTTTTTGTGGTAGTAAGCGGTGGTTCGACAATAAGCGCCGATAGGAAAGCGCCCAGGCAGGTTCGAGTGCCCTAGCACAACCGCTAGAGGTGCTTTGGCCAATGCAAATTATTAGATTCCTTGGAGACGCTCCAAGGTTTAGATCAGGCACGTACCCAAGGGGGGCCCGGGGCGCCTCCACCTCCCCCCCCCCCCCCCCTTGAAATTAAGACGCATACCGCGCCCACGTCACCACTTCCCAAACAGATTCCTAAAGCGACGCCAAATCAATGTTGAGATTTGACAACTATTCGGCGGTCAACATTTTGCTTCCTTTTTTACTCCTCTTGGATGGCGGTAGTTATTGGCGTCTCCTGGAATGTGAAGACCAGTTTCCTCACCAATTCGGTGACTGCGTGATTAACTCCAGATGCATTCAGTTGTCACCGTCTATTGAACGGTCATGCGCATCGTTGTTGCTTCGTTAGTTCAACCTTCTTCGCTTAGATTGATCCAGGGACCAGGAAAGGGATTCATTTCGTGGTCAGCTGGTCTGTATGCACGTGGAACGAGTTGCGGCCCGAGGAATCGCCAATTGCGTTTAACGTTTCTTTTTGTTTCATTATTTCCTCGAGTGATGGCTAGCCGTGACGCTGACAGATCGTCCGAACCATATACCCGTGATATGGGTTACGTAACGCGGAAAATAAAATAATGCGAGACAGCGTCCATCATCAAACCCCGCAATAACCTTTAAACTCATAGGCAATATGACTGTCACCCATAAACTCGTTTGATTTTTTCCTAATTGTACAGCTCTTTTCGTGCAATATTGCCAACGGGAAACAAGAGTCGCTAGGATATGAGAAATTAAGCGATCTACTAAGGAAGAGAGCCAAGGCAACAGCCAAACAGAAAGGAAAAGCGAAAATGAACAAATTTAACCGTTGTTTATGAAAACATTTATGGATAAACATCCTTCTATTTAAAACGGAAGTAGAGAAAATGCCGTCGGAAGTGAATGACAATTCCGTGTGTTCTGAATGACGCTTCTACAGGTATCATTCGAGCCGCCTAACGTAACTACTTCTCTGCTGTGCTTATGTAGTTGTTTTTCTAACCTTCCGCGGTGGGCGCAGTACGTATAGAATCGCAGCTTCCTGCGCCATACGCGGTTGTACGTGACTGGTGGCCACGCATCATTACGTAACTTCCCAAATAACAATACGAGTTGGTTGGGTTGCTTAACTTGTTATAGCAGTAAACAAAAGATCCAAAAGTACTGTGATTGTTCCGCAAATATATATTCCTGTATAATTCTTCCAGAGCTGATTAAAAAACGCTACTTGATTCGGATACAACTTAAGTCTACAATGAAGCCCCGCCCACGCCCTCATAACCGCCAGCCACTGTTCCTCCACGAGGCCGCAAACTTTTTCTGTTATCCAAATATGGCGGTAACTAAAAAAACAAAATGATTAGCGCGTAATTTTATACCTTTTCCCTCGCCCATTACAGTGGAATGGCGAATGCCTAATTCTTTATTGAACTGAAATAACATGCTTGCTTCGCTACAACTATTTTTGGGAAGTTTCACTTCAGTTGGCAGTGAAGTTTCATTAGTACAACGGGTTCAGCTGTGAAATGAACTCCACCGCCGACTTTTGAAGAGCGAAATGCTCAGACTCCATACATTTTATCCATGTGTGTTGCATACCTCATTTCTTCCGCCTATGAAAAGACTCTTCAAGAACAGCAGACGCTCCGGAGGTATCAAGTATGACGCCATTTTGAAAAGGCCGCATGACGTCGATTTTGTTTGTTTCTGTGATTGCCTGGCGGAGTAACACAACTCCGCGTGGTCCGTGTGCCTTTGTTGCCAACTGATGTTTTTTTTTAAGTTCTATTCTACTAAAGTGATCTTTATTTTACTCTTTCGCTCCTTTACTTGTTCCTGGCAGTGTTCTTCCAGTGCTTCTTTCCTGCGCGAGTCCATTTGACGTGGTTCTTTGTTTGCCAAGTAAAGGAGAGGTGTATCGCACAGGCATACCTGTAAAGTACTCCTTATTTCATTTCTCTTTTGTGAGTTTACGCGTTTTTATGGCGAATGTTGGGCGTTATTTTTCATTTATACTAGTAAAGGTACCCACCTCCCCGCATTTGCATAGAAAAGTTACCTTGGGTTGCGCCCCCCCCCCCCGTCCTCCTCCTCCCCGCAAAAAAAAAATCCTGGGTACGTGCCTGGTTTAGATGCTGCGGTGGAGTGCTCGGAAAGAACCCACTTGTCCCCCACCGCCCCCTGACCACGTAGCGGCTGCGGGAGAGAAGGACAGCAGTAGCATCCGATGCCGGCGCTCGCGCCTCCGGAGACACTAAACATACGTCTTATATGCAAAGCCACTGTGCTGGCTAGCGGCTATGTTCTTTGCGCAATTACGCAATGAAACAACAAGCGCTATCTGAGCATTCTTATTCTGGCAAGAATACACGCCTTATAGCGCACCCGTGCTTCTAAAGAAAGCTACTTGCTTAAATGACAATCATCTTCAATAAGTACTGAAAATGTACTTTGACATCTTTCGCTTCGGTCAGCATAGGGTGTCTTTGCTAAAACAGCATGCAACGAAATGCGACGATTATGTAACATTGATGTCGCTGTACATCTTGGCAGCCGTAAAACCCACGCACCGTATTTTTGCATCACCGTGCAAAGAAACGAAGCCTTTACTCGATCATACATGTGTCGCGTAAACAGATGGCACCACTGTCACGCCAGGCATGACACAACCTGAGCTTAATTTAATTAGCCTGTTGTTCGGTCTTTCGAGAGGCGTAACTCGGCAGTGTGTTCGTCGGTCCGAGTGGGAGTGGTCGCATTTGAGAGAGTTCACTCAGTGATAGTAAGCATAATCCATCAATCTAAAACACATTTGATGATGAGTTAGAATGCTTGCAAGAGTGCACTTTGTATGTGAAAGTTTACTGCTGCTCTGCCATTGCAAGGTCGCAAGATTAAACCGTACAACCCCTACTACCTGCCCCATAAGTTAAGTAGTAAGCCTTTTAATACGTGAACAAGAATCACTCGTGAAATTCGTCCCGTCATTTCTCGACCCGAGTGCCCAAAGATCCTCAGCAGCACGCACAAGGCGTTTCACAAGCCCCACTTTGCCTACGCCCCCTATGCAGCCTACCCGATATATTTATTTTTCTTAATGCCAGCTAAGCTGTGGAATGAATTTAGCTAGTGAAACAGTTCTTAAATTAAAAAAAGCACGATATCACTAATGTTATGCTCAATTAGTTTTAATTGCTCTGTCCTTACAAGGAATTGCAAAGGCTCACTTTAGAATGCTGAATTGTTTTGCTACCTGCAACTTTGTATTGCACTGCAATGGAATAGGATTGCCTAACTTCGGGGCTTTGGCCGGCAATCCATCTTAATCAGTGACTGCGAAAGGGTTAGAGTCGTTCAACGATTGAATCCAAGAGCCGCAGGTCCCGCTTGTGAATAAGAAATGCTTTAGGCTGAAATAATGAGCCATTTCGCAGCAGTTGTTGAGTATAAACGATTGATGGAATGAGTTTTGAACTTTATTGCCGCCATTTTGTATTTCTAATGGGAATCTAAATGGGTACAAAAAGTACTGTTCAAGCGCCTGTTTTAGCATGCTCATAAGAAAGTTCATAAACGCCTATCAGTATCACGAAGGGCGAACATTTTCCTCGCCAGACAAACGTCGAAAATGTCAGGTATAATACAAATTTCATAATTTCGTGCGGCGCCCCCAAACCCCCTAATATTAAAAACTTTTCTGGCGAGTTTGTTGTAAAATAATATTTATTCCTGAAAAATTTCATCTTAATACACCTTGTAAATTCTAAATAACAGATTGTTAATAACTCACAAGCTCTAAAGAAGCGCTATAGCAACTGATAATTGGTAATTTCACGCAGCGCAGCTAATTAACTCGCGAAATCCTATTTTTGCCCTTGGGTTGCCCATGATGTTCTCAATACACCCGTTGAACATTTATTGCCTTAGATCAAGTGTTTATTTCAATATTTATCTCTCGAAATCAGGAACGCATGCTTTGAGCTAAGTGCACCGCATCTACAGTTGAAATAAAAGCTTCTGTGTGCTGTTCGAGCCATTAAATATAATTTACGTTCTGACTCTTGTATGTTTAGTTTTGTATGTCTTGCACTTAGAACCTGCCTTTTCCTCATTTCGCTTCAAGTGTTACATTACAACGTCACAACGAGTACCGCGATGGAGACTAACTACACAGAGAGCGCACACGAGCGCTCTCCTTTTGTGTGTTGATATCTCGTTCGTAATGAACATACGCCGCCTGGGCCAAGTTTAGATGTTGCCGAGAAAAACAACACGAGAAAAAGAAATAGCTATGCCTGTATGGTAATTGCCGTCATACGACCCGAGCGTTGGTAGTGAACAATGAGTTCCATCGACCAAGTAAAAATATAAATGTTACCCCCTCCCAACTACAACCTTCCAAGAATCGGCGGAAAGCGGCGGAAAGCATTTAACTATGTGAGGAACACTGGACAAGACACTTTGCAGAGAGTATTTGCAAGGGCCCCGCGCGCTTCTAATCGCGAGCAAAAACTTGCCAAAGTTCTTAACAAGCCTGAAAGGCGTCGAAATATGAAGCACACAGCCGAGCTAGAGAAATTTAATTTAGTTGCGATACGACGGTCTACAGAGAGCATGTGTGGGGTGTCGTTCAATTTCAGCTTTCCTCATTCAACGGAGCGTTTCCAACTTTTCGCATAACTTGAGGAAAACAGCGGGCCATATTTTGTTGGCGCGGTGCCGCCGACGGCGGTGCGCTCTTTGAAATAGACTCACTTAACCTTCAGCACTTTTGCGAGGTTATTACGCTCAAGAACGTTATGTATAGAAAATTCACCCCCTGGCTGCGTTAAAGAACAGAGCTGCAATATGGAGACGGCGACGACGTCGTGTCACGGTATACACTCACAAGAACTTCTTTCCGCGAGCGTGAAAAAACAATTTTTTTTTCAAAGCGCGAGAAATGACAACGGCCTCGCCTTCCACGAAAATTGCTTTTCTTGATTCTTTCTGTCGCACCAGCGTTTTGAGAGAAAATGCCCCGTAGTTGCCGAGATACTTGTGCTCTTGTGAAGTTCTCTATTCTAATGTTCATTTATGCGTGTAACAGCCCTCATGCAGCTCGACACTTGACAGTCGGGCTGCGCAGCTCGTTGTCCCCTTGAAAGTCAACTAAAACGTTTGAATTTCGAACGAAGTATTTCCGGATAAGGGAATTCGAAGTTTATGTAAAATGCTGACGCGGCAATCAGGCGCTTTCCGGTTTATAAGTACCTGCTTGCTTTCTATTTTGTGAGCAATTAACGTCAGCACTTGTTCATCCGTTCACCACCTGGAACATTCAGTGAAGTAGAGACCTAGGGAGAAAATCATGCGGATTTCCCCACGATGTGGGATGCGGTGTAAGGGTAAGTGGCTCGAGCCGTCGAAACGAAACGACGCATTTCTACAAAAGGCGCGCAGCCCACTTCGTCGACGGACTCGCTCCCCGTAACCTTGAGCCGAGGTCACGTGGGGCGCGGCATTGCGCCACCATTGTCCACAACTTCGAAACTTCTCCGTAAACTGGTTTGTGCCAATTCATTGACGCAAAAGCTGAGATGTGCATTTCACGATGACTTGCGCCCTAGCTGGTTTGTCTACGGACCAACGCAACACTGTCAGGTACTGCGCGTCGCACTATACTACATGGCCATATACTGTACTTATAATTTATAGTGCACGCCATTGAA
Organism: Dermacentor albipictus; assembly: GCF_038994185.2. Classification (NCBI taxonomy): domain Eukaryota; kingdom Metazoa; phylum Arthropoda; class Arachnida; order Ixodida; family Ixodidae; genus Dermacentor; species Dermacentor albipictus. The sequence continues at coordinate 49,875,741 of NC_091824.1, forward strand.
TTATTGAGGGCAATACGAAAGGCCTTTATTTGCAATGTCTCTTCTAGCACCGACACATTTGCGCAAGAAAGAGGCGCCTCTGTGAGGCGAGGCTGAACTCCAGCACTTCGTAGCCAGCTCTAAACTCGTAGGACTCGGACTAGAACACGAGCAAAGAAGACATCGCAAAAATAGACGATCAGCACTACGCTGTAGGAAAACTAAATTATCGCCGGTATGTACTGAAGAAGCAAAGCTGCAAAACTGGGGTGAGTGGTAGCGACGAGCGAAGTGTAGAAGCGAAGTTGATTCATCTTCTCCAGCATGTCGTCTACTCTTCCTGCATCGTGCTCGATCGAGTCTAGACCCTAAGACACGGAAGACGCCTCTCTCCCTCTGAAACGTCAGTCGGGGAAGCGAGGCGAGGTTGGAATTAATGAGGAACTCACTCTGCTTCTCCTAGCATTGTCCGGGTTGCAAAGGAAAGGAAAAGAAAAAAGAAAGGGTTTCCTGCATTGACGCCCCTTGGTGCCTCAGCCTCTCGTCACGCCCACGCGACGCGTGTGAATTTTTTTATTTTATATTTTTGAAGCAAGAAAGAGGCCTGCTCCAGATAAGAGGGCAATCCTCATGAGACGCCATGTCCCGCGAAATTGCGCAAGACGTGCCGTCTAGAGATCTTCGGGGAACCGTCTTTCGTTAGGAACTTTCAAACAAGCTCTCAAGAGTGGTGATGCAACGGTGGAACGGTCGCTCCAGTTTTCTAGGCTTTCGAGAGCGTTTATTCTTATTTCTTCCTTTTCTTGTCTCTTTTGGAGCATGGGTCGCTCTCGTTATTCCCGATGTACTCCTTCGGCCTTAATCGATAAGCGTAACTATAAGGACATTATTGTCGAGCTGAAGCATTCACAGGACGCGTAACTTAGAAGTATGACTGTAGTAAATCGCCGTATACAGTGTGTACCAGCTGACCTTAGCCAAAGTTTAAATATATGCCGATGCACTCTAATGGGACGGGACCAAATGCATGTTGCTGACTGTTGTATTGGGTAGGTATGGATATGATATGTTCGTTTGTACAAGAAACGTTTGGGAGCGCTGCAATCACGGTGGGTAAATGGGGCACGTCACTTGGTATTTTTTTGTGTTTCGCCAGCATCTGTTGTAAGCGGGAAAATAGTAATACGTGCTTGATAGAAAGTTAGAAGCGGTTTAATTGGACGTTTTGGGAAGCGCTGTACAACTTTCAAATAGTAATTTTTTTCGTAACTTCGTTGCTTCAGAAATTGGTTAAGTATTCTTGACTAATTGTGCAATTAGTACATGCCATAGTCAGCAAGATGCATTTGGTCACGTCGCCTTAGAGTGCATCGACATATTTTTCAAAGTCTTTTCTAAAGTGCTAAAGTTAGCTGGGACACCCTGTGTACACTGTGTGGAATGCTCGTGAGGAATCCCTTTCATTTAGCGCATGCCAATTTCGCAACGGCTTTCAAGAGCACATGTTGAAACGGGCGTTCCTGGTAGCCCACACAGATATGCAGGCTCTCCCAACAATCACGCACCAAGATTCAAAACTATGCAAATGCCACGTAGCTAGAGATAAACAAGGTATTGTTGTTTGCCGTTCCTTGGTGATACTCAGATTATTTTTTGCTGCCAGCCTAATTACACAGTTAGACTTCATTAATTAATCAGCTTCTCAATTATTATAGTTAGATGAAAACTGTCAATAAGAAAATTGTACGGCGACACGAAAAATTCCCGATACAGCCTTCTGTTGCTCTCACGTGCTGCACAAAAGTGTTTTTCCGAGCGTGAAAGAAGCCCGCGAGGACACGCAAAATTGCCCCGCTACTCGCCACTCAAGGCACATTGCGCGATTTAGTGGGCTTCCCTACCAACGACTGCTTCCTTATAGCGGCATCCTTTATTAAACAGACGTGGTGCATGTAGGAATTACCGACTCAGTGTGAACAAATTCACGAGGCTGGCCAGAGTTAGCTGGAAAGGAAAGCTATTATAGATGCGTAAACGTCGTTACGTTTTATGTATAATATCGCCAAACTTCGCAATTTTTAACCTCCCGAAATTACTCATACCACTACGAGAAGATGCTGCAGTGGGGAGATGCGGATGAATTGTGACCACACGGAGATCAACTCACGGCGCTCTTGCGTTCTTCTTCTTTTTTTTTGTATTCCGCCCCGATAGGAATGTGGTCATGGTGGCCGGGAATCGAATCAATGACCTCGTGTCCAGGAGTAGGTTGTCATAGTTGCTCGGCAACAATGGTGCGTTTATGCACGCTTCAGATGCCTAGGACTTGTAGAGAGGTTTTACCAAGAAGGAATTTATAAATTTAACATGTGAAATTCGTTGTGGTGTCAATTGAATGCGGTCGTGGAAATTAGGATTAGCATAGGCCTCTTATGGCTGATGTATTTAACCTACAACAGTATATAATATGCACAGTCGATGGCTTTCTTTTTTTTTCTGCATTGTCACCGCCTATCTAGATCGTACGCATCCTTTCGTTTATTCGCATTTTCCGTTTCCGTGTTACTCGCTCGCATTTGTCTCCTGTGAAAAGGCATTTATAAAACTAACTTTACTACGACTAAAATTTTTTCAAATTGCCTTTGTGTGTTGACACGCCAAATTTAATTGCGTCGCAATGTAAGGTGTCTGACCAAAGAAAAAAAAGTTAAGCGATAACTTAGTTTAACCTTTAGGCATGCCAATCATGATGTTTAGGTTACAACGTTATTTTTCTCTAGGGCTGTTCTTATTAGCTTAGTGACGTGTACCCACCCTCTTTCCTGCGAATGATAGTCGAGCTATACTTCCGCAAGCACGAACCAAAAACCTCGCATCCGCGAGAACAGCTAATGCATCGTGTGTCTTAAACATATTTTGCCAGAAATACTGCGCTGAAATGAAACTTTGTTGTACTTCGTTTGAAAGAGAAGCAGGCGATTCGACTGTTTTCGTAGGTCTGGAAAGTTTATTCGCATGCTTCTGTCATTTGTTATCCTGATTCGATTTTCTATTTCAGTTCGCCTGCGTCTCCGTTGACAGGCTTCGTTTATTCAGGCATACTGTTTTTTTATCTTTTTGGTTGTTTGGTTTGGCTTCGCGAAACAAGGTTGCAGGTAAACGTGAGCCGAAAGCTTGCACCGCCGGGAAGAAACTGCGCGCGTCGGTTTTCAATCGCTCGATCCGCTTTCTTTTATTCATATTTCCTCATCACGCGAGTTCTTTCAGCTGGCAACTCCGCGCTAACTCAGACACGAACGTTCGTTTCGAGAAGCATGCGGCAACTCTCGCACGAAATTGTACCATGGAGGCAATGGTGCTCTTGCCTGACAGAATATCGTGAAAGCCAACAGCAAGGCCACTGACTTTCAAAGCAGATGTGCTGGAGGAAAGCTGACACGTTGTAGTGACGGCCAATTCATCTCAGTGATGTGCCGCATAAAATAAAATAGAAAAAGGAAATTGATGCTGCAGATGACGGATGGGGCCAGGGTGAACCTGCATGCGGCGGTCGTCCAAGCGCTGACGCATCGAAGCACTGAAATAGGAGCTGAAATTTCGCTACTGAATTCGCTGACTCTCGAAGAGTGCGCTAAGAAGTCGACTGTACTTGAAAACTTTCTAAACCTCAATTCCAACTGAAAACTTACGTGAAAGGCGAGTTGCGTCCGCCTGGGAAGGTGCGTGGATTTGTTCAACTATCTAACCTAAGACCTGGAACGCGAAGACAAACTCCAAATCATTAGTTCGAACTAGAGAAGGTATGTGCCATTGGCTCCGAAGTTCCATTGGCATTGTTAATATTTCGCCTGGTGGAGAGCGTTCCGGGTTACAAAAAAGAGAACGACGGAGTATTTTGAAGATCACCTACAGGTGTCGGAAACTTAGAATACATCTTCACGGTATTGCTTACAGACCTGGACAAAGGACGCAAAAGAACTCACACAAAGGGTATACCGCGGTGATAGATCACTACAATCAATTCGCCCGAACATTTACTTGAGATTCCTTGTTGGCCTTTACGTGTCCTGGTCCACATGATGGCGCCATAATTTAGAGTATGGTTATAAGATGTAACGTATAGCACTGATTTCTATTTGAGCATGCTACTTATGGAGCTGTGTAATCCCAGTCAAAGTTTTATTATGCAACGCCTTTCTAAACCATGGTTGCTGGAATTATATGCATGCAAAAGGTAGGTAATTACACGTGTAGATTACCTCATGTAGTATTGAGAACGATTCAAAATGTTCCTGCAAACTAGTCACCTAATAAGGTAACGTCACTTGAGGACTGCGTCCAACCACGGACTAACGTATATAACTTTCTGTAGAGCTTCACGTTTGAAGCTTCTATATAGTGATAAACTGTTTACTCTTTCCCCTTAGTAAGTCGCTAAATTGGCATAGAGTGGCCATTTAGATATATCATTATCTGTCTTCAATGTAATAAGCATATGGCTAAACATTTGCGTGCTACGATACATCACGTCTTCAGCTTGTTTCTTCCGCTTGCGGTGAAACAGATTCACCAAATTTCAAGTTCAGTGGCCCCGCTGTCGTTCGCTCTTTACAGCAACATTTCCATTGTATTGCGCGCGCATGCTCACTGTGACTTTCATTTACAGTGCCAATGCTCAAGAAGGAATACTGATCGCCTCTGTGGGTCTTTTTCTCTTCTACTTCGATGTTCATTTGAAAACAGTTCTGCGAGTCGTATTGCCTCTTTAGTTGTCCGGCATGCCCTCGCACTGTGTCCTAGCTTGACGGATTCGCCTGTTCACTCAGTTCGAAATCGATCCATTGTAGTCTCCGGGGATACCCTGGTCAAGCGTTACAAATGGACGAGGTGGGTTGATGGGATAAAGGGTGGGGATATCAGGAGCCCGAACGTCTTTCGGAATGTCTGTAAAGGAAGGCTAGCCTGCTTGACATCTCAGCTGTCACTTTTACGGTGGTGCTAGTCATGGGAGGGTGAGGCGGCATGTTGCCATGGTTTGACCTGTAGGAGCAAAATTTGCCACCATGCACTGTAAGAAATGAAGCGCCATATCTCAGTTACTGGGATCTGGGTATGTAATCTGCAAGAGGATGTTGCTGACAGAGGCATAAACGGTTATTTGTTTGTAGAAACGCAAAAAGAAAGGTCTGTAGAGAGTCTAATCTGTGCTCGTAACCTAAGCTCGAGGAAGCATGTATCTGTCGGGAAATGAACCCAGTTCACTTTATAAAAAATATTCGTTGGTTTGCTAGTTAGAGTTCTGAATTTTTGTAGTAAATCTAGTTGAGGGTGCTTTGTGAGCAGTTGACGGCTTTCCAAAACGCGATGGCAATTTGTTTTGTCCTGTGGACCACTGGAAATACGTTTATTTAGGCAGATGCCAGCGACTGAAAGCACTTCAAAAACCACGTAAAAACCACGTTCGGTGATTTTAGGATTGATGTACTCGCTGATTAAATTACCACTCAAAGAAATTCCCGTGATTCGAAAAGATGCAGAACACTGGGAAACTTTGTTATAGTTCCTTTCCTTTTAAGCAAATGAAGCAAAAGCCATATTTGCTGTCTTATAAAGTGCATATTGGAGCAACCCTTTATGCAATCGTACGGCCAGTGCTATCGTTGCGAGTGGAAATATTGTTCAGAGGCATCATTTCATTGACTTTGTTAGACATTACTGAGGCCGGCTACAGTGGAACAATGCTGACCTATAGTGGAACACGAGATTCAACTCCCAGTATGACTTCCGCTATGTCCGTGATTGTCTGTGCCTATTTTTTCATGTGGTCATTTATTGCAGAACATAAAACACTGTCATATATAGACCCTTGCCGTTTTCACTGATTGGCTATGTGACTTGGCGGACAGTAGCAGCAAGAGTTTATTCAGCAATGTTTTGGCTAATTAGCTGAGACCTGCGATTTAGCTGTTCAAATACCAATTTTACAGCACGCGTAATTGCGCATATGGGCAGGGCTAGTGAACTTAGGCCTGCTTAGCACAAGTCCGAAGACTAGCACTACTTTCGAGGTATGCAGCCTTGAAATGTGCTACTAAATTAATTCGAATTCTAATCAACAGTTTCCCATATAAGTGCCTATATAAGATTGAGACAATATCAACTGAGGTGACAAGGGAATATTTAGCACATCTTCAAGGGTGTTATCTGAAATATTATGCTAGATTTAGCATTTGTACTAAGCCATGTATATCTTCACTGCCACTTGGCATATGACGAAAGTTAACAATAAAAAAATGATTTTCACATTTACGGCATTTCACGAAATTGCCTTCAAAAGCTATGCTTGTTCCTAATGTCTGCCGAGTCACGTAGCATATATGAGGAATAGAGAAGAATCCTAGATATGATAGTTTTTTGAATGCTTTGCACAAACGTAGAAGCCTAGTATAAGCGCGTGATTGACTCGTGAGCTCGCTCGCAAAAGAAACAAAAACAGAAAACGAGACTGAGCATTTCTAGGGCGGCATGCACTCAATGTGCGGTGTACGGGAATTTTTGCATTTAGCCACCGTAAAATGCGACCGCTGTGGCCGGGATTTGAATCCATGCCCTTGGGTTTAGCTGCGCATCTCTCAAGCCACTACGCCCCAATGCCCTCTCTTGTGAATAAGACACACCATTTAACGATTGCAGAATGACTTACTATAACAAGATTGCTCTTTTTTCACCAACGTTGCAGGTTATCATGCAGTTATACTGTAATATTTCGGAGTGGGTGCTAAGTAAGTGACAAAGCTAGGTCGATAACAACGTTCTAGTTTAAGTAACAGGACGTGGAGCGTGAGACCAGCACCATAAATAATTTATTAGGACGTATTCTACATTTCCCCCCTTCGACAAACGCAGTATAAATCAATGCAAGGATCAGCATGGACGCGGACAAGGCTTGTCAAAGCACTGAAACCTCATGACACATGCCTCATGTACAACTCTTGCTTGCCTCCTCACCTTGACACATTTTATTTGATAGTTGCCTCGGACTTCCTTAAAGCTGATTGTGAGCTATGCAGTTTCAACAGGTCCGCTAGTATCGGCTGTGAAATTCTGCGACGAAGACTAGCTGTATTTGTAGTAGAATCTTTACTGTCAGGAGGGTGATTGCCAGCGTAGAAAATAGTGTAGCTGCTAGGACACATACTGTAAAAGGGAGGAATTGCGAAATATTCTAGGCGGGAACCAAGCGAAAACAAAAAAAGCATAGGATTTTGATGTTTCTGGGACCAGAGGAAAGCTCGATGAAAGTTTTCACATTCTTGAACCGCGTCTCAGAGCAGTTTGGGGCAAATAAATATACTCACAGGTAGATTAAAAAACAAAACAAAAAGAAAACAAACAAACAAATAAACGCCACAAGACTATAGCATGTATTTTTATGTAGCAGAATCCAAGTTTAGTGGCGTGTCGAAACACTTTGAGCCCCCTGTAACTGAGCAGAGACATTGGCGAGTAAGAACGAGCAAGAAGACTAGCTCCGCAAGCAAGGCGCCGGTCCACAGAGGAAGATAGAAAAAAGTGTAGATGCCGTGCAATATAAAACCGTACATACAGCATTCTCCTTACGCAAGTTTGTAGCCGGTTGCTGCTTTCCCCATTGGCCCCTTGGGTATCGTAAGCCGACTCGGTAAACACTCAAACCATGAACGTGTTCCGAAATCGTTTTCTCCAATGAATAAAAACATAAAGCTGGCTCCGTATATGGGTCAAGAAGAACTGGAAAACTGTCTTCTTGTTGTTTTTTTGTGTTTGTAACTGAATTGCGGCCACGATGTTTGTTTTAGCGGCGGAGCTCTTTATGGCGAGGGGAAATTGGCATAGGCAGAGAACTCGGTGTCAGCATCACAACTTTTTTTTTTTAATTTTCCTTCACGCTCGCGCTACCTTTGTGCCACTTGTAGCGTAATGTACACTTGCGAAGAAATTACTTTGGGTTTATTCCAAATATATTCAATTAAGAAGCGCTTCGTTACACTGTTCAAATTCTGGCTTGTTGTTTCGTATTTTCTATCAGAACTGTAACTCATGATAAACAACTACGTGCTTTTTGCGGCAACATCTCCATGCCACATTACCGACTGATGGCACTAGCATTTAGGCGCATGTATCAATCGCATACGCCGCGCCATAGAGGGACCCTGAACCACACCGCGGGCTTTGTCAAATAATATGCATAGCTCGCGGGTAGCATACGCTGCTGTCAAAATCTCAGCCAAGTTTTGCTGTCGTACGCGGTGCGTCCAGCACGCGAGCTGATCGCGAAGTCACCTTTCTCTCAAACGCTCTGTTTTCAACAGAGGGCCCTGTTTTCCCTCTCTTCTACACGCACTACTTCGTCATCGGACGCACTATTTCGTCATTGCCTAAGACAGCTGCTATTGGCCGACAGCTGACATCAAGTTGCGGTCGGCTACATGGCGTAGATACCGCGGCCGCCGTGGGGTGTCGCCACGAGTCAACTGGCTACGGGCACTGCAGCTTGCTGAGGACAACCGCGTTTGGATTATGTGTAGTGCGTCGTGGGCACCAAAGCTGGAAGTCGTGGCATCTACGTTAGCATTCAAAATAAAATTTCAAATGCGCGCCACGGTGACATTTAAAAGGCGGAGCGTTGTGGGCATGCCCCACTGCGCCGTAGCCTTCGCAGCGCAAGGCATTGAAGAAGCAATGAGAGCACAGCGGAGGCCCTGTTTGATTGCCAATAACTCTCTGCTGAACGCACTGAGGCACTTTCTGTGGCAAAGTATTTCTTTAATAGGCTGTTTTCACTTCTAATGCCTTCCTCCATTTAGATAGCAATTGGTTCAGGGCCCCTTTGAATAGGCCTTAAAGCATTTCACTGTCCCTGTGATAAGACTGCTTCCATTTACTTGTGCTCTATTTACAGAAGGCTGCCGACACCTTGCGCTTGTTCTCCCCAATACAAGAAGGGCCAGCCTTGCGTTGGCGTAACGAGATGTTAATCGAAGAATCTTTCGCCTCGCGGCCTTGTGCTGTACTTGGAAGAGCACGCCATCTTCTTTATGTATAGAATATGTTACGCATCATGCTGTTACTGAAATGAAGGTTTCGAGAACAGAAAAAAAAAACATGAAGTTACTGAGCAACGTTGAACTGAATAGCTACGTTCAGCTCTGAAATGTTTCTCGCCGCTAATGTAACTGTGCATGTGGCAGTCGTCTGAATTCATCGAAAGTCATTGCAAACAACAGCACGGCCAGCAGGAAGAACCAGTGTTTAGCGGCGGCAACAGAGGCGAAACAGGCTTCGGTGCAACAAACATTCCCAGACGTAGCCACCTAACCAATAGCGAGTCCCATGCACAAGAAAGGCCAGTCTTGTTTCAAGCGGACTATTCGTTACATATGCTGGCAGAACGTAGATGGGTGCATCTTAAACAAGAGTTGTTGTCTATTTTCGTATGGGTCGGTACGAAAGAGGATACTTTGGGGCCAAGTAGGAAAACGCGAAAGAATACACATTGAATCATAGTCATAAAGGTGCGCAGGTGGGAGAGAGACAAAATATGTTTTCGCGTCCCCACTATTTCGAATCAATTTTCTCCTTCCCACAAATAGAAAAAAAACCTCCAACACACGCACATACACACACACATATATACTTGTGTGTGCGTGTGTGTGTGTGTGTGTGTGTGTGTGTGTGTGTGTGTGTGTGTGTGTGTGTGTGTGTGTGTGTGTGTGTGTTAGGAATTTGCAAATACAACCGACGTACCTTAGCTTATATTATTCATAGTTGTTAGCAACCAGAGTTATATTGCCTGCTTCCTTGAAAGTTCAATGCAAGGTTTTTAATGCAGGTACTGTATAGGAACTAGACACGGTGCATGCATAAACACCGCTCTCATATCTTGCAATGCGTCTGAAATCGCGTGGTGTCACACATTGGTCTACTTGCTGTTTGCCTTGCACAGGAGGCCCTCATCTCAGTTAGCTGTGAACTAAACAATTTTTTCATCAGGCCTTCTTCCATTGTTTAGCGAAATGAAATTGAAATAGAAATTGAAAGTTTCCAATGGCTACACATCATGTCGCCTTCTTTCTTAAAAAGAGAATAAATTCTTTCGAAAAATACCTAATGACCGGAGCAGCAGAAGGACGTGCGCAATGCCCTGCTTGACAAAATGCAAAAAAGCAATAATCGAAAGCGGTCACGGGACACGGAACTGAAGGATGTGCACTAATATCTGTGCATCCCAGAAGGCCCGGAGATAGAGGGGGCTGGATGCATGTGCCCAAGATCGTAGGTGAAGTGGGATCATCGGTGATGTTTGGTTTTGTTGGATATAAATTGCGGGCACGCTGCTTATGCATGAAACACCGAAATACAGAAATCGAGATAATTTACGCTTTCAACATGTGATCTGTTGGCCATGTCGACACGTTAGCTTCTCCTCGTTGCTTCTAAGATCCCTGCTGAAGAAGGATCATCGGTGCTATTGGTTCGATAATAATTGCATGCACGCTATGAAGCAATGTAACATCAAAATACAGAAAGCGAAGTCACTTACGCTTTCATCATGCTATCTGTTGACCGTGTCAACACCTTAGCTTGTCCTCGTTGCATTTTAGGGGCTGTTCGTTTCGTATCCCACAACAAATCATTTTCATGAGAAGCCACATGCAAGAACAGATTATACCAGCTGATATTTCTAGGACGTGTAGAGAGAATAAAGGATATTGACATGTTGGCGATACGCTTCCTACCGTACGTGGACGTCACGGTCCAAAGTCCGACCAGCCTTCGCACGTTTGCATGCGGAGCCTTGCAGACAAAGCGTTTGCGATGGGCATGTGCAACTTTTCAATTAAAAAGTCATCAATCAAGAGCACGAAGTGAACTCTTTCCATTTTCGACAAACGTTTTCTTTTTTTTTGCAGCTGAAAAAGAAACTGCAACCTAGAAGGCTGAAAGAGCTTTTCAAATTTTTAGTACTGCAACGGGGGTGTTCGCCTAGCAGCACTAGCTCTAGGTTGCAGCGGTGGGATTAAAACAGGTCGGTGCTATATCGAAACGGGGAAGCAAGCACTCCTCGTGGTCTTCTTCTGATTCACTAGCACCATGCCCACTGCCCAGTGTCTTCAGTACAATCACTCCCTACCGAAAGAGTAGCCATCCTGGCAACCTAAGGACGGGAAAGCACAGAAGGGTCATGGCACTGCTTAGCAATAAATAAAATAACTTAAAAGCAAAAATAAAATAAACAATTCCTGTGTTTGCTCTAGCGTGAACTTAGCAAAGATATACATAAATTCCGGCGTTTAACTTGCAAGAACAACGATCCAGTTATAAGACACGCCGTACTAGGGAAATCAGGAGTGCTTTTAAGAGCACGGGGTTACTTGCTGTTCACATAATTCGAGGTCTACGGGCGTCGTTGCGTTTCGCCCGCATCGGAATGCGGCCTCCGTGGCCCTGACCTAAAAACGTGAGGCTGTGCTCAACAGCGCGATGTCATAGCCACTCAGGTACCGCGGCGAGTTGCCAAGCAAAGAACCTCTCTCGATGATGCAATACCTGGCGACGGCCTGGGAACCAGGACCTTTTACGTGGCTCAGGTTGTGCACGTTCCGTGTTGGCCATGCACGTAGCCTGCTCGCAGCCACTTCGCAAATTGGGCGCGACGGCACCCTTTTCCTATTTTATGTGTGCATAGACACTGCATAAAGCAATTTTTCAGGGTTGTCCTCTCGGTTTATCGTAATTCTGTGTGCTTTAGCTTGTTTCGGCTAGTGATTTGCCAGGGCAATAAATATGACGGGGATGAGAGCTTACACACAGAGAGCCTCCCAGGCACTGCTCATCGACGTAAGCGCTCCTTGTGCTTGCGCTACTTTCCATTCCATTAGCAAATATACATTTTTTTCCAACAGTATGCAGTGAAGTATGGGTATCGTCGAGTGCTGTACCTGTTTTCGCAACAATAGCGTCAAGACTAATGACCGTAGAATGACCGTACAAGACTAATGCATTAAAAAAATCCGCAACGATCACTTTCTTCATGTTCGGGTAGCTGCCATGGGTATACTATATCTATAGATCCTTTCCCCAGGGGGGAAAGGTGTGCAGGGGGGAGGGCGGCTTTGTAACTATCGAAATTCCTAATGACAGTGTGGGTCATGCATAACTTAAATTAGCGTAACAAACTATGCATTTATACACACACACACACACACACACACACACACACACACACACACACACACACACACACACACACACACACATATATATATATATATATATATATATATATATATATATATATATATATATTTGCAGTCATGTACAACCATTACTAGTCATTAATTTTAAGGAAAAGTATTTCTAATGGGAGACGTAACTTTACTTCTGATATTTGATAAATTTTATGCAATGTTATAGAATACCGTAAAAGCCCCTTTTGCGATGAAAAAAGAGTTAATAAGCCAGAAAAGGCGACAGAGGATAGACTGGTGGTGACAACCGCATAACGTTGCCCCGCAGCTTCATGACGTCATGCAATTTGGAGGCATTTCTACGGGGCTAGTTAACTGCTTATCGGTTAAGATGAAATGCATCGTTCTATAAATGAGCTTAGGATGCAACTGAGCTATTTTACTAGCCCGCCATGGTTGCTTAGTGGCTATGGTGTTTGGCTGCAAAGCACGAGGTCGCAGGATCGATTCCGGCCATGGCGGTCGCTTTCGATGGGACGGAAATGCGAAGACGCCCGTGTAGTTAGATTTAGGTGCACGTTAAAGAACCCCAGGTGGTCCAAATTTCCGGAGTACCCCACTACGGCCTCCCTCATAATCAGGCCGTGTTTTTAGCGCGTAAAACCCCATGACTTAATCTTAATTTTTTACTGCCTTACGCAGAGCTATAAGGCGGCCAAAATACGAATTATACTTTCAAGCCCATGACGTTACATTGAAATATGGCCAAAGGGGTGTCTGCTCGAAATTGAAAAAAAGAAACAGCGAAAAGGGAAAAATAATAAACTAGCTTCGATTTTCATTCTCTGGTATGTTGCTCAATCACTGGCCGCTCAATAAAGAAAAAGAGAGCTTTGAAAGAGTCATTTATATATGTAAACTAATTTGGGTGTTACTATTTAGCCTCCCGTTTTGAATTATCTTTAGAAATGTTTAATCTACTCAAAAGCTTTAAAATAGCCGCTTTTTTGTAATGAACAGTTCAAGGCCGATCGATACGGGCCCATAGAGGCGAAGTAAAACGCAGCCTTGTATGAGGTGCAAGTATATTTCATGTATCATGCGCTCCTTGTGCAGCTGAGCTCGAAGTTGGGGGTGCGATCCCGGTGGTGACGGCGGAATGTTCGCCAAACGGAAGAATGCTCTTGTACTTAGATTTAGGGGCACCTTAAAGAATGCGGCTGGTAAAAATGAATTCGTAGTCTCCCACTACGGCATGCCCCATAATGAGGTCGTGTTTCTTGTACCTTTTTTCTGAAAAAAAAAATGTTCCTTAAGGCGTTAATATGATGATGATGATGATGATGATGATGAGTTAAGTTGCTTAAGAAAGTTAGAGATGACAGAGACTCCGCGGTCTTTGTCGATGCGGCGCAGTACGGGAACAGGAGAGTGTTCGCGTTGTCGGTTATAGACGGGCGGGGGAGGGGGGGGGGGGGGGGGCTTCGCTCCTCGGCCTCGGTGAGAGCGGCCACCGCGAGTATCGCAGAGCAAATTGCGGTTGCGCTGGCCTTGTGTGACCCAGAGCGTTCCTACATTTACACTGACTCGAGAGACGCAATCAGAGCTTTTGAGTCGGGTAACCTCGCACGAGAAGCGGCCATAGAAAAGAACTTGCCCGGTTTTCATTATATCACGTGGTTCCCCGCACACATGGGGACGAACGTTCTCGAGAGCTTCCCAAACCTCAATGAGCTTGCCCACGACCGTGCGCGAGAACTCACGCGCCGCGACGGTCTGGAGGCTCCGGAGGGGCAGGAATTGACTCAGGAGAACGATCCACTCCTCACATTTAATGAAATTACTAAACATTACCAACTTGGTCGGAGACTTTATCATCTGCCTCACCCGAAGCTCAGTAGAGGTCAGTCAGCTACACTTAGAATGCTGCAGACGGGATCTTTCCCGTCGCGGGGATTCCTCAGTAGGATGTACTCGGATGTGGACCCTAGTTGTCCCGACTGCACTGAAACCTTTTGCTCAATGGCTCACATGCTCTGGCGATGTCCCGCGTTTCCTAACGACTTCCGCTCCAGCGAAGCCGGATGGAAGGAGGTCATCAGAAGCACGGTACTCCGTAAGCAAGCCCAGGCTAGCCAGAGGGCCCAGGAAAGAGCGGAGCGTCACGGCGTTTTGTCCTTTACGTGGGCGTGGCCAGCGGCTACAATGGCCTCCCGTTAGGAGGTCCTGACAGTAGCTCCTCAGGATTAATTAACGTTCGTTGTCTGTCTGTCTGTCTGCTTAAGGAGCCCCTCAGCAGCCCACGTTGAAAATTTCTGTTACGAGCTGGAAGTTGTTACGTGCCCCCTAGGTGGCGTTCTACCACAACAATTTCTCAAATTCGTTCATTAATAATAGGCCAGCTATAAATATTTGCGTACAGCGAACCCATGATTTCAGGGCGCGAGCGCCACTACCATCATAGCACTTACTCCACTTGCTCCATCAAACCTCCGCGAGAGAAATGCTTTCCCTGCGTTCTCTCATACCGGAGCTCACCCACCGTGGTTGCTCAGTGGCTGTGGTGTTGGGCTGCTGAGCACGAGGTCGCGGGTTCGAATCCCGGCCACGGCGGCCGCATTTCGATGGGGGCGAAATGCGAAAACACCCGTGTACTTAGATTTAGGTGCACATTAAAGAATCACAGGTGGTCGAAATTTCCGGAGTCCTCCACTACGGCGTGCCTCATAATCAGAAAGTGGTTTTGATTCGTAAAACCCCATATTTTAATACCGGAGCTCGCGGATCACGTGACGTATACGAGACAGGCCCTTTTCTTTTTATCCTCCCCTGTTTTTACATCGCGGTGTACTTCCGCTGACGGTGTCGCGCGCAAGCTGTTGCGTTTGTCTCGTTTCGCGCAACGCACGATTTTGCGCGCTGTGCACGAGGACGCCTGACTAGCCGTACAAGTCAGTGCTGCACGCATACCGAGGCAGACACGAGCGGACCACGGAGCATGACCCCGCGCGGGAACACGGCAGAAAATGACTTAGTTTCGCTGTCTGCGCGCGCGACTGAACGACATGGGAACAAGCACACGAAAGGGAAATACATCTCTCTTGCTACCGTATGAAGTAAAACAAAAACACGCAGACGTTATCTTTGTGTTCTTGTTTGTTTCTCTACGCTTTGACTCGTCTACTGGAGCAACATATTACACGAATAACGGACGTTGCCTTGAACAATTCTCGAAGTCACGTGTAACTATGAGTGAGGCAACGTTTCGACAAGTGGACCTTTCTTCAAACCGACGTACGCTTTCCTCGCCACAGTATATATAGGTGGGGTTGTTCTAAAGGGGAGCGGGTGTGAGGCGGGAGGGTGCGGAAATGAGGGAAGGTGTGTTAGCGTGCGAATTGAGAGTAAATGAACGCTGTGCACAAGGTCAAAGCCAGGGACCCCCCCCCCCCCCCCCCCCTGGTCTGTATGTACAGCATATACATAGGTTCGTAGGTACGTAGGTTCACCTGGACATAAACGTCATCTCTCCGTTTGGGAGCGTGGTGCCCGCGAGGAGAACGGCAATGGGTGTTTGGTTTGAGATTTCAGCTTTTTTCGCGACGCGTAGCGATGTACTGCTTAGCGGACACGATCGTTAGGGCGCGTTGTATGCTCTGGGCTTGTCAGCTCAAGATGGCCAGACCTGGTGAAGGGCCGTTAAGTGTTGTAGATGAAAAGAAGAATTAATAATAGGACCGTCTGTAAAAACAAATGCAGCTGTCAACGCTTAGCAGACGTACTTAAATAGGATAACCTACGTTACTGTAGTATTAGGTCCGCGTGCCCACCGCTTGAACTTCGCCTCACAAGATGCCTGTATATTTGCTGCCCGACACCTAGCTCTCCATTAATCATTGTTGCCAACTTCTTTCTATGATGTTTCGAAGCCGAGTTAAAAAAAGTCGATAAATGTTTTGCTAAATCTTGTTCGAAAGTAGAAAAAAATTTCCGCTAGAACTGTTCAGGGAATTTTATATGATACAGGCGTCTTTGGAAACACAATTATGTGAGCTAAGATGGCCTAACGCATCTGCTGAAGCGTACCACGTTCATCCAGCGCGCATGCAGCTGTGGAATAAACTGAGCATTTACCAACAGGCTGTAGAGAACATTTACTTGACTAATGGACGTAAAAAAGCATCACTTGATCAGAGCTGGAACCATGTGTCTGCCTTCACATTCTATATATTTACAAATAGCGCACGCTTCATAAGAAGACGCGTCAGCACATTTCCATATAAAAATGACGCACTTGGTGCGCGTTATTGCTGCCTACTTTCTAGTTGTCGGCGGCCGTGAAATAAATAAATTATGCGACATAATCTTGCTCATTTTAACGCGACAGTTACAACCTCCATCCTTCTGAATGCTCGTCCGGTATTTGTTATAAAACCGCGAGACTCCTAAGAACAAATCAAGCTGTTTCGATAAGTACGCCTTTCTTAGTATGCACAATTTGTGGACGTTCGAAAGAGTAACCGCCAGGAAACAGAAAATAAATGTCCAAAACTTAGTGCAATAAATTTTAAGCTGAGGCTTAGGTGAATCATAAGATGGATCGACTGTGCACAGTTGATCTGTCATAGCTGCGGTGAGAATTACATGCGTATTCCACAGCGTACTTTCACTCAACATTCCTCATGGACTGAAGAAAAGAGATCGCAGCGCCATCTCTTTTCAATCAAGCGTCACGGCACTTGGTTGACTTTCCGCGGCAATTCCTGAGAAGTGTAGCGTCTTCTTCACTCGAAGGGTGACGCTGAGTTCAACTCGGTGAAGTGGAGCAAGAGCTTCGAGTCCAAGAGAACCTGCAATAATCCTCTTAGGGCTGCAGTATGTATAAATAAAAATAAAAAGATAGTTTCTTTCTCCATTCCACTTCCGTAAAGACCGTTTGCTAGGTTGACGGTATCACTAAATATAAAAACTTGACCTTTCCTCTCTGCGTCGTGGTTTACAGCACAGCTGGTGAATAGTAAGACAAATGAACTGTATACAGTTGATCTGTCCCATTATTTATTTGCTCTGTGCCAACCCTATTAAAAATCCATATGCCGCGTAACTCCCATATCCAATAATCCGATATGAAACATATGGGATCCAATGCGAAAAACCCGTCATTGCTATATGTCATTTCGTGTTATTGGATACAGGAGTTGTGGGGAATACGGGGTATTTTCAGTAGGGAATGCTCGAAACAAAAATTATTTCGCGAGACTTTGGTCATTTATTTAGTTCGACACTTGCTAATGCCTACTTAAGAAACACAGTGAAACTGCAGCACCCACAATAAGACCAATTCTAGTGGGTTGAAGGAATAATAATAAAGAAAGGAAACGTTCATGTAGTCAGCAAAATGGGAAGTGGTTTCGTGGTGCATCACGAAGCACGACAGAGGGAGACAGAAAAGACGAGGACGAGTGCTTTCTCCCTCTGTCCTGCTTCGCGCTGCACCACTTAACATCAATGGAAAACCAACTAGCCCAAACCACCAATGTTCACTTGAAATTACCAAAGTTACAATGTTAAGTCCGTTTATTCCGGCGCAATTGACCGCAGCCTCTATGAATGTCGTTGAAACTTGTTTCATCGTGGTCGCAGAACACAAACGGCACACACAAAATTTCGGCCGGATTCTTTTAGGTTTCAAAATGAAAATCGCGTAGCAAGCCATGTTCAAATAATATTTCTTAATTTAGGGGTCCTAAAATGTAATCGATTGTTCGGTCAGGCCGCTAAATATGTGGCGGATTATTAAATATAAATATTGGTCGCTAAATAAACATAAAAGCGACTAAAACCAGTAAAAATATAACCAGATTTAGTGCCAGTAATCCACTATACCACAAACCGTAACATGCTTACAAACAAACTAAAACTCTCTACTATCCTGGCAGAGGGCGTCAACATTGTGATTCGTGGGAATGAACAATCATTCTTAAATTAGCTAGTTAGCTCAAATTGTTTTAGGTATGCCGGAGACAACATGGCCAACACGCAAACATAAAAATGAAAGTAAGAACACCGCGATACACTGCGCAACTATGGATTCAGTTGCCGTGCTTTGTCGGCAGAGTTTTCTGCGGGCTCTTAGCGGCTGGCCGCCAAGGCTGTCGCCGCCACCATATAAAGACATATACACGACCTTTACATCTGAGGTATTGTTCAGGTGACGACGTTCCCATTCGGCGCCACTGAGCGTGGCTGCTCGTCGGGCATGATCCACCAGCCTCCGTTGGAGGTTAGGGTCGCCGCTGGAGAGCACGCTCTCCCACTGCTCCGCACTCGGACTTTCTATTTTGTGGAATGCCTTATTCGTATTGCACTCCCATGTGATGTGATAAAGTGTGGGTATTGCGCCACACCTCGGGAATGTGTCCCTGTATTGACTTGAGAACATTTTGCATAGTTTATGTAAATTTGGGGAAGTTCCTGTCTGCAGCTTTCGCCAGTAAACTGCCTGTTCTTGAGTGAGTGTATTGTGAGGCGGGGGATATCTGATCCTCGTCCCTCTATGGTAACTTAGTATGTCAGAGTACGTTGGGATCACTGTCATGAAGTCCTCAGGATCTCTGTTTAGGTCCGCTAGGTTTGTATGCTCGCGAGCGATCCTATCTACCCTTTGGTTGCCCTCAATCTCAGTGTGCCGCGGTACCCCAAAGATGGTGTGTATAATGCGTTTATTTTGTTGGCCAGCGCGGAGCAAGATTTGGAGCGCTTTTAGATCGATTCTGCCGTTAATGTAGTTTCGGCAGGCTTCCTTGGATTCTGTTAGAATTATAAGGGATCTATTTGGCGGTAGCCCTTCACAGCTGCTAGAGCAACAGCCATTTCCTCTCCCTCGGTTACCGTACAATCCCGTGCCGACGCGCAAGCGATTTCCCTATAGTCCGAGCCAATTCCTGCCGTGACGACTCTTTGTTCTGTTTCTCTTCGTGCTCGATGATATACCGCGGCGTCTGTGTATACCGTGTTCGCCTTGGTTGCTAGGTATTTTTCTACATACTTTGCCCTAGCGTTCCGCCTGGCTGTGTGTAAATTCGGGTCCATGTTTCTTGGCAGAGAGAAGACGACGAAGTGTGGCGACGGGTCGGATGGGCTCCACATCTGCTCCGCACAGAAGCTACATTTTCGGCGAAATCACCTCCGCATCCAGATTCTACGTAATCATCGTGTGCCTGAAGTCAGCCCGAGCACGTCAACACCAAACTTGAGGGTGTAAGTGCTATATTTTGCATTTTACGGCCACATCAAGTTTCGAAGCGGGGCCGCCCCGCTAAACCTACTTCGCTAGTGGCGAGGCCTAGCAAAGGCTTCGGCCGCCGCACCGCTGCAGATGGCGAACGCGCTGCTCAATGCCGACGCCGACAAAGCCCACCAATCGTCTACCGGGGCCCCGGAGGACGAGGACATGGAAATTCGCGAATCCCAAGGACTTCTTCCGGCCGCTGAGGAGAACAAAGAAGACAATGAGCCTTGGATCAATGTTACCAGTCGTGCCCGTCGCCGTCGGCTGCAGACACTCTCGACCACGCCCCAACTTTCCCGAACGCCACCGAAGCCCGTTCTCCGCCACAGCCGACCGGCGATGCGCAAGCCCCGACAACCCCCCCTTCCTGCCGATGATTACAAGCTGGCGGTTCGTCCACGGAACGGCCTGCAGCTCAACAAGGTGAGCCCAGGGAAGTTGGTGGACGCCATCACAAATGCCGCAAAGCTGCAAATCGGCTCCACCGGATTCAAAGTACGCATCTACGAAGACCAAAACATCCTTGTTCTGAGCACTGCCTCAGAAGCTACTGCCTCGGCACTAAGCAAGATGCAAAAAATTACAATTGATGCAACAACATATGATATTGCATCATACGGAATTTCCCCCGATAACTCTTGCAAAGGGGTAATACACAACATCGATCACGACACCACGCCCGAAATGTTACTTAAACGGATTGAATCTCCCGGATACGAGGCGCTAACATGTAGAAGACTGGGAAACACAACCACCATGGTGATCACATTCTTGGGAAAAACAGTGCCATATTACATCGAATTTTCCGGCCTTCTTCTGCGGTGCTACCTCTACAAGAGAACCGTGCCACATTGCCGAACCTGCAACGAGACAGGCCACAGAGAGGACGTCTGCCCGCGGCCCCCCGCCACACCCAAGTGCAGAGAGTGCGGCACTTCGCTAGCAACGGAGCAGCACGAGTGCCACCCTCGGTGCTCTCTGTGCGGCGGGGATCACCCGACAGCAGCGAAAGCCTGCCCCAACAGGTTCCTGCCGCCCGTCAACCGCCGGAAACCGCAGCAGACCCCGAGAGCAGGCTCCTCGTCTCCGAGGCCGCGTGGCGAGCACTCAGCATCCCGCAAGTCGCGGTCCCCGAAACGACGCGGAGCTGTCCAGGGGAGGAGCAGTTCCAGGCCGCGTTCCGGTTCCAGGCGTAGGAGCTCATCGCGACGACGGACGCCATCCCATGGCAGGACCTCGAGCCGTGGTCGTTCCGCAAGCGGCAGGAGGGGAAGCAAGGGAGCAGCGCAGGTCACGCAGCAGGTGAGCTGGGCACAGGTTGTTTCTCCCAAAGCTCGTCCCCCCCCCCTGTTGACACAGAGCTGGCACAGGCACATGCCCAGATTAGGCGTCTCACTGAAGAAAACGCAAAACTCAAATCAGAAATCACTAGCGTACACGCAGAATTCGTAGCACTTAAAGATGAATTACTTGGAAGAAATAGCACTACCCATACACAAAACACTTCAACCCCACCCCCGGAGAAGCGGAAACGGGAAGAACAGCCAGCTCACAAAGTCGCTTCAAACCCGACACCGCAACGAGCAACCGCGCAGCCCACTGCACCGCAGGGAGTCATACCCGTCCAATATGCCACTCTCCAGAAGGTAGAAGAGGTAGTAGCAAAAGCTATTCAGAGCCTTCAGACATCCCTACAAGCTACCATGCAGCAACAACTCACAGCTATACAACAGTCAGCGGCACAACAACAACAATACGCAACTCAACAACACTCTAACACTCAGTTGGCGGAACGCATCATGAGGCTAGAGGAACGCATACTAGCACTGGAAGCTCGTCAGAGCCGGCGCCCCAAGAAAACAGCTCATCAGACCCTACCAGAATTGCCAGATTCTCTGGGCTCCCCAGAACCCCATCTTGTGCACGCATCACCACCCCTTGATAACCAAGATGGCTCCGCCTCAACATATATGCAGTAAGCGCGGGGGCTCCTCAGGCGAAACCACGGTGTGGCATTGGAATTGCCGGGGCTACAAGAACAAGTATGGATCACTGATACAATACATCGCTACATCGACAAGACCACCCGAAATCATCGCACTGCAAGAAACGAACACACACGTCCGCCTACCCGGATACGTCACTTATGGCACCGATACAGGCAGCAGCCTTCACACCCTGGTCAGTAAGAAGCTAGTGGCCGTTCAACACCATCTCCAGCAATCCGACCCGCTTGCCATTCTGCTCGAAATTATCCCACAGGCAACAAAGAAGAAGACTCCCATGTTTGTTCTAAACGTCTACTGTCGGCCGAAAAGCGCGCCATCGGTCCTCAAACTGGTTTTGGAGCAAGCCACGCACGCAGCACGCAACCATCCGCTTCTAATTGTGGGCGACTTCAATGCAGCCCACCCCCTCTGGGGTTATACGTACACCAACCCCAGGGGAAACATGCTTCACAAAGTTATGGAGGACATGGATCTCACACTCGTCACCGATCCAAAGAATAGCACGAGGCTCGGCACAAGTGTTCAAAGAGACACGAACCCCGACTTAACCCTCACCAGAAATATCCCCCAAGCTTGCTGGACCAATCTGGAGGAGTACCTAGGCAGCGACCACGCGCTGCTAGCCACCACTCTCCATGGGCTCGAATACAAAGCCAGGATAGGCACGGCTCGCCTCACGGATTGGACCAAGCTGCGGGAGATAAGAGAAGAAAGAGCTGCGAACGAACAGAGCCAACAGCTTCAGTCAATTAAGGACTGGATCACTCAGCTTCAGAAGGATGTGAAGGCGCACACCAAAATGCTTGAAACAACCACCACCACTCCAAGCATCGACGCTCGCTTGCTCCACATGTGGGAAGCCCGGCGTAGCCTGCTGAAGCGTTGGAAAAGGCAAAGATTAAATCGCAAGCTCAAGAGGCGAATAGCACTACTCACACAAGAGGCTGCGGAATACGCTACCACACTATGCCGAGAGAATTGGCTATCCCTCTGCGACAGCTTGAGAGGAAGACTGAGTACTTCCAAGACGTGGAAGTTATTGAGGTATTTAATCAACCCGGCCAGCAGCAAAACGGAATCCCACCACAATATGGCCCGAGTAATTCACCAATTTCCTGGAAATGATGCGGACCTCCTTTTGGCTCTCAAAGCCCAGTACTTCCCCACACAGCCATCGGAGCCTCTGCCACCCTACACCGGCACCCCTAACGAGCTCCTAGATGAGGACATTCATCTACATGAGGTAACAGCGGCGATAATGGGCTTGAGACGCCACACAGCCCCGGGAATGGACCAAATTACCAATAAGGCACTCGTAAATCTTGACAGCCCCTCGCTACTAGAGCTTACCGCTCATCTTAATGAAGTATGGAGGAAAGGAAACCTTCCCGAGGACTGGAAAATAGCCGAGGTTCGTCTGATACCGAAGCCAGGCAAGCCACCAGCCATTGAGAACCTACGACCGATCTCCCTCACTTCGTGTGTAGGAAAGCTCCTTGAGCACATCGTTCTCAATCGGTTACAACCATTCCTGGAGGACTCGGGGAAACTTCCAACAACGATGATAGGATTCCGTCCACACCTCTCAACTCAAGACATCCTACTTCAGCTGAAAGAGGAGGTGATTGTACCAGCGACACGCAACTCCCCCACGGCTATCCTCGCCTTAGATCTTAAAGGGGCGTTCGATAACGTCAAGCACACAGCAATCTTACAGAGGCTAAACGCGCTGGGCTGTGGGGCCAGGACGTACTCCTATATCAGAGATTTCCTCTCAGATAGAAAAGCCATCCTAAAGGTCGGGGACAAAGCCACAAACCCCTTCTTACTGGGCGGGCGCGGCACACCACAGGGCGCAGTGTTATCCCCTCTCCTTTTCAATATCGCCCTAATAGGCCTACCGCCGCTCCTCGATAACATCCCAGGGATCCGGCATGGCCTATATGCTGACGACATTACCATCTGGTCGTCCACAGGGTCCATCGGGGAAATGGAGAACCGCTTGCAGGAAGCTGCAGACGTGGTGAGCGACTATGCTAAGTCATGCGGGCTCAGCTGCGCCCCCCAAAAGTCGGAGCTACTCCTGGTCTCACCGCGAAAGAAGCACAGATGCGACTCGCCCACTATCAACATACAGCTGGAGGGACACACCATCGTTCCGTCTCGGAGCGTAAAGATATTGGGAATGGTTTTCCAGTCGGATCGCACCAATACAATATTAATTCAAAAGCTTAAGACTACAACAGCCCAAGTTACGCACATGATCCGGCGAATAACAACCAAGACAAGAGGCATGGGGGAGGGGGACACGCTTCGGCTTGTCCAAGCCTTCGTCGTGTCTCGAATAACTTACGCTATTCCGTACGCACTACTCAACGAGACGGAACTCAAGAAAATCAACACAATGATCAGAAAGGCATATAAGCAGGCGATGGGTCTGCCAATCAGTACGTCCACAGAACGCCTACTACGACTAGGTGTGCACAACACGGCCGAGGAGCTGATCGAGGCACATTTATCCAGTCAGCGAACAAGGCTGGCGATTACGGAAGCAGGGAGGTCCATTCTCTTACGCCTGGGGCTCTCTGCCCCTATGAGCCATCCGCCGCCTCAGACTGTGAGCTTGCCCCATGCCATCCGGAGAAAAATCACCGTACGTCCTCTGCCTCGCAACATGCACCCAGTGCACCACGCAGAGCGAAGGGAGGCCCGCGCCCTGGCCATACACAAGCGATACGGAACTTTACCCTCTACAGCCTACACTGACGCGGCTTCTCACTCCAGACACGCAGCCACAACAGCCACCGTAGTCGTCAACACAGAACATCGGAGCAGCATTTCGCTCACACGAAACAATCCCCTCCAAGCCGAGGAAGCGGCCATAGCCCTCGCTCTCTCCCAAACAGAGGTTGAAGTCATAGTGACCGACTCCCAACAGGCGTGCCGCAACTTTGCTAGCGGCAGAATTCATGCCACTACACTCCGGATCATCGATCAAAAGCCGCCAACGAGATCAGTCATGATCATCTGGGCGCCAGCTCATCAAGGCATTCCTGGCAACGAGGTCGCCAACCACGTGGCTCGAGATCTGACCCACCGAGCCGACGCCGAGTAATCTGAACCCGAGCGCATGCACCCTCTAGTCTCTTACCAAGACATCACACAACACTACAAGCTAACCCGCAGAACATATGCACCCCCACACAAGTCACTACCTAGAGAGCAGGAGCGATTCCTCCGGGCTCTACAGGTCAATACATTCCCCCACCCAACCAGGAATCACCTCATAGACCCTACAAAATTCTCTCCGCAATGCCGCTTCTGCGCAGAGCCCGGGTCCCTCAGGCACATAGTAGGAGGTTGCAGAGCGGCACCATTAAATCATCCGAACCCTTACCCCACTAACGAGCTTTGGGAGAGAGCCTTGGCCAGCTCCGACCTCGAGGATCAGCAACAGCTGATTGCGAGAGCCCAGGACGCGGCCCGAGCTCAAGGCATTCTGGACTGAGGACGCCTCTCCCTAGCTGCTTCACCTAATAAAAATGTTTATTCTCTCTCTCTCTTGGCAGAGACTATACCTTGATGGTACTGCTATACTCATCGGGTAGGTTTGCCGTTCTTTGTTCTTCCCTTTCAATTTCTTTGTGCCCCAGTTTTTTTAGGAGCTTTCTGCCTGTGGTAGTCTGCTGGAGTCTGAGTAGCTGCGACCCTAATTGTGCTTCTTTGAGCTCCTCGGACGTGTTGTGGAGTCCGAGGGCCAGTAGCTTCTCTGTCGAGGTGTTGGCCGGCAGGTGAAGCGCTGTTTTGAACGCTTTTCTAAATGATGGCGTCGGCCTGGTCCCGTTCGCCTTTGTTTGTGTTCTAATATGGGAGGGCGTGCGCAATCCGGCTGATTATAAGGCTCTTAACCAACTTGACTGTATCTTCCTCCTTCATGCCGCTTCTTTTTTGCGAGACGCGGGTGATCATACGTGAATAGGGGCGCCCCTGGAATAGGGGCGCCAACCATGCAGGCCGGAGATCGGCATCAACCAATAGAAGATGAAGACATCCGGCCCGACTGCTGAATTACTCTTTCTAGGGCAATAAAGTTTACTTCCTCCTCCTCCTCCTTCTCCTATTCGGCGCGTGTAAATTCACACCGCGTGAATGGATTAATGACTTTAACCCTCTTTAAGGCGAAAGGGGCAACGAGAGAGAGGGGGAGGACTACTTAAGGTAGGGCTTCGCTACCCTGTCCTCCCACCGGAGGTAACAATCTGTTGTGCACTTCATGGGGAGCCGTGAAACATGCGTTTCAATTGGTATGCAGAAGCGAAAAAGCTAGGCTACCTCGCTTGCACCAGCTGGATGACGAAACGTTGAACGGTAAGGCGTCTGAAATTTGTTCCGCGTGGTTGCACATAGGAAAGGGCATGAGAAACATTTTCGTGGTTCGAAGTTACTTCCCAGTCTAACACAAATGCGATGCGTCCACAGTGAGCCCGCACTAAAGAAAAGTCATCAAACTGGAGGATCCTACGCGTTATGAAGATAGTAAACGACCTTACGTCATCCGCGTTGACAGTGTGATTGCCACAGTCCAATTACATGTACGTTGTAGGACGAGGGTCTTTCCCAGTTACCACCCGTGTCCTGAGAAAGACGAGCCTATCTAATGCTTGCCAAAATTCTTAATCTCATCGCACAGGTTCTCCGCCGTTAAAAACATTTAACTCCTTTTGGCACCAAACATGTTTGTCTGATAGATCATTGGTTGCTGGTTGTACAGAACAGATAACCTATCTAACGTCATTTCTAGCTCTTAATATCAACTAGAAGGACACCTATGTCCTTTTCCGCTCCAATCCATACTAACATCTTACGGCCCGTTAAGAATAAACGATCACTTTTGTTTTTTGTATTGCTAGCTGCGCTAACCTTAATATTATCAGGTTTCCTTGTTCTTCTTCTTCCCGGTATGCTGGGCATTTGAGGGTTATGTATGCTGTCCCATAAAAGAACCCTGTATTTGTTGATGAACATTTAACACTTGAAAATATTTCGCGATAATTTGCATAGTTATGTGTGCTTTGTGTGGGCGCGCAATCGATTGCATATGTGTGTGTGTGTACGGGCATGTTCCAGTGCGTGTGTGTGTGCGATCGGCGACGCTCGAGTAAATTGTAGGTTTGCTATGTGGCGCGAGCGTGTCCAGGGAGCTGATAACGTTTTCTTTTTTTTTAACTTTTTTAACCAACGCAGGTAAAACAAATCTACGCACAATACAAAGTGTTCAGGCTCAAGCGCTCCTGATGTGTTTAGGCCAGCCTCAGACGATAGTAATCGATAGCTACGATAGCAATCGCTGGAGACCATCTTGTCAAGACTCACATTGACATTGAAGTGCAAAGAGCCCATATAAGGCACCTAATCAGGGCTCCTCGTCACCACTTAGCCTCTCTACCAGCGGACAGACCTCGCACATCTTTCAGCCAAACGATTACCACACATGATGAATTACTGCCATCTTTTTTCACTCCGGCTGCGAGACCTTCGATTCCTCCATGGTGCCTCACTCAGCCAAAAATCAACTTCACAATACCTGGCATCACGAAGAAAGCTGATCTATCATCACCAGTCCGTAAGCAGCTCACATTGCTATTTTTGTACGAGAGCTACCGTGACTCTGCACATATCTACAATGATAAATCTGTCCTGCCAAACAGCTCTGCGGCGGCAATCGTGATACCAGCGACAGCCACAACAATCAAATTTAAGATGACTCACGCGACAACGTCGATGGCAGCAGAGCTCGCAGCACTCTTTACTGCCCTTCATTTCATTGGTAATGAACAGCCACACAAGTGGACGGCATTCTGCGATTCGAAGGCGGCACTGCAGTCTCTGCTGTCACCTTTACGACGCGGACCGCACGAGCAGCTAATATTTCACATTGCAGAGACGTTACACCATATAAGTGATGCAGGCCATGAAATAACCTTCCAATGGCTTCCATGTCACTGCGGTGTTATCAACAATGAACGGGCCGATCAAGCTGCCCGCTCAGCCAATATTGAAGAGCACCACGTACCAGTTCCACTTTCTAGAACTCCCCCAGCACGGAAGCTCCGCCTGCTTGCTCGGCAGCGCACCACGTCGCAATGGAATTAGCCACATTTAAGAAATACTCGACTGTACTCCCTTGATCCGACATTAAGTCTCCGAGCGCCATCACAGCTTCGCCGTGGAGGCGCCACCCTCTTGTATCGACTGTGGTTGGGCGTTGCCTTTACCAAAGCCTATGCATTCCGCATAGGGATGACCGGCACCGCAACCTGTGACCACTGCGGCCATGAAGGGACCTAACGTCACAGAAGAAGGAAGTGCAAGCACTATTGCGCTTTCTGTGATCTACCGGCCCTTGTGAACGTCTTTAACTGGAAAGCCTTTTGTGCGGGTGCGTCTCCATGTGTGCGTGTTTTCTTTTTTTTTGCGTTTTCCTCTCTGTGTCTTTCTAACCCCTATTTCCCAACCCCAGAGTAGGGGAGTAGTGAACCGAAGACTAATATCTGGTTAACCTCCCTGCCTTTCCTCTTCATCTCTCTCTCTCTTTTTATTTCTCTGACAGGCTGAGCAAAATGGGGAGAGGATCCCTTTTCTCTCCCCCCCCCCCCCTCCTCTGTCTCTCTGTGTTTGCGCACAATCGCAGCAGTGTTGCAGCCACGAAACTACCACGGCGACGTCCACGTCTGCTTGACAGCCAGCGCCAGGCGGGGCGCAACTGTGATGTCCGGAGCGTCGAGGCGGTTTTTACAGAAAGTTTCCGCGCTGCAGAACGAGGTGCAACGCCGTCAGCTCTCCGGACGCAATTACAGTCAGAGCCAGCATCCTTAAATCCTAAGTTCTCGCTATAATGTAATCCCGTCAGCGTCTGGAAGGCGAGGCGGCGTGGAATTAGAGAATGAAGGGGAAAGAAGAGGGACGGCTCTTGAACGCATTCGGTTCTCAAGGCCGGGAAAGCGGAGAGGCCGGGCAGTCTGAATGCTGACGCTAGGCAAAAGGCCTGACGCATTGCGAGACAGAGCCCGTTGCCTCGACAGCGAAATCAGGGAACACGACAGGGACCGTTCTGTTTTCTAAGCCGCAGCCGTCGGGAAGGCAACCTATGCAAGGCAAAATATTCACTGTGTAAACTTTCACTGGAAAAGGTTTGCACCCTCCGCGATTTCTACTCACAACTTGACGCGAGCGCGTACTGCGTGTCTTTATTGTAACAGACGGCGCGTTGTCAAGGTGCTAATACAAAAAAAAAAAGACTAACACACGCCTTTAGACAAAAACGTAGCTAAAAATTCATGCGCCAGCGAGAATCACTGGCGCATTAAAAAATTCCCCGTACAGTTCTATTGTGTGCATATTTGCCAACTCGAATAATGGCTTACCGCAACGCACTGCAGTAATGCCTTATTTTTTGGAATATGTACGACAATATATTAAACTGTTTCTCCTCTGTTCATGTAGAAAATACCGCGATGATTCTAAGCAGTGAAGCGGATATCGACAGAGGGGTTGAGAAAAGTTTACTGCAGGTACTTTATTATGGATCGTAAAATAATAGGGATGAACATCACACTCATCAGTAGTTATCTCATAGCGATAGCGGGTATTACGGTACATGTGCTATTTAAAGCACAAACTGAGCAGGCAAGAAAGCCAGAACACTAGTAAATTTCGTCGATGATGATGGTGTTTTATTCGCATCCCCTTTGCTGGCTGTCAAGCGGGTAGGCCACAAACAGTCACTTAGTCCACTTGAGTTAATCGGTCATGCTATACATAATTTTTGGTGTACTTCTCCTTACTCTTCTTCCTCTTTTCCAAAACTTCTACATCTACCTTGTGCCTGTGCCTGTAACGGATGCGGTCACATCAATATGTCCCCTACATTTTTCCATCAATACTCTTAACGCCTCTTGCCTATTTCTACTCCTGATCGGTTAATCATGCCGTCTATTCAATACAGGCACTTCTGCAAGTTGCACGTTACCTACGTGTATCACTGGGTGAATCCCTTCGCATGTCATTAGAATGTGTGAGTGGTCTCCTGATTTTTGCGGCAGCATACACATGCATAATCTTGTTGCGAATATTCGATTCGGTATATTTTTGTCCTTAAGCAACCAGCTCGAGCCTCAAGAAGCGAGACACTGCCATTTATGTTATCGTGCAGATATTCCCCTTCTAATTTATTTCTTCTCATTCTTGGAAACCGTCATGGTCTTTTTTGTTTCCATTTTTTGCATCCAATTCACTGCCTCTGTTTCTCTCATTTTCATTTTGATGACTTCTGGTTGTCGATTTACACGTTAAATATTCCTCTATTTGCTTGCCAACTTTCTTGACCTCTTCCTCTATTCTGGGTCCACGCTTTTAAGACACAAATACTTGTTGTGCCCTTTAGCCGCCCATCCATTATGGTCCATGTTCCTGAGTTTTTCTTCAAAGCTCAGTTTGCTCTGCGCTTCTCTGACTTCAAAAGAGGCCCAACCCATGTCACCCTGCACGGTTGCATCTGTGGTTTACCGGTTTAATCATTTAGCCAAGTGGCCTACCCGTTTTTGATTAACTTCCAACCCCGACATGATTCCAATTTCAAGCACGAAATGGTATTTGCGAACGTTAGCACTGGCACCATTACTCATTTTTTATTCCATGCACCACCTCGTATTTATTGTGTCTCAAGCGTGCTCTGTGTTTGATTATTGCTGCATTCCGCTTCGCCTTTATTTTCAGATTATCTTGGTGGGTGCTTGAATAAGTCTTTACTTCGTTTATGTAAACACCATGGTAATTGTATTGCTTTACTATGGGTATAAATTGCTGTTGAATTGGCACCACCTAATTACTCGTCCCTTAATTAAAGGTCATAATTCGCGATTTCTCTGCGCTAAACATAAGACCTAGATTTGTCGCTGCGTTGCCACACACACACTGAAGAGTCTGCTAATTTCTTGTATTCTTCGCTAGTAGCAATATGTCGTTCACATATATCCGTATGCGGACCGTCTGTTGCACCCTTTGGCAGTTGCGCATGTAAGGTAAATGAAAGACACATTCAGTGTTTTGAAGTCGTGTTTCGATGCCATGGTCTGAAAAGGGATGTACTCACCGTGGTTATATCTAAATCTAATTGTACATGTCAAGCTCATTATTAGGGTACAACAGAAGAAAAATGCAGATGCCATATATACATAGATGTAGAAAGGTATTTGACGAAACTGATATTGTTCAAAAATGAATCGACAATATCTGAACCATACCTCATTGATACAAGTCTGCATTCTCATGTGCAACTTTTATTTGACAATCCATTATTATGTGTTTCGATCACGTGTCAGCATAACCAAGTTTACGTGTTAATACGATTAGAGAGCAATAAGCGGGTACGTATTTTCTCCCACTTTGACTAGGATAGCGGTTTTTCGACCTCTTCACTGTCTGCTACGTATCAAAGGATAATATTACCATGGACTTATTGCAGGTGTAGTTGCAAGGAAGGAAAATTTCATTATACCCCACCCAACGCTAAATCCAATGTATAAGAGTTCTGGAAACCTGCGTCGTTGCTTGTCTTGCATTTTACAGGTGATACTTACGACTGTTCGAATTTGGAAGCCCCCAATCGTTGTTGTCCTCACGAGGCTTCAGCGTGCGTGGCATCATGTCTTCCTTGCGGCTTCGTGGGCATCAGGTAATTCTGCTCGTCACTGTTACTCTTGCTACGCGAACACATGTGGTGCTGTGGTCATGGAGATGACGACAGCTCTTTTGCATAGCTCTAACTGCTTTCCTAAAAGCAACCATTTATACATTATGTGAAGAAAATAGAGAATGAAGGTAGAAAATTATAGGAAAAATGAAATGATACGATGTATTATAAATATTTCCCACATCGCCGAGTTATATCTTTGAATAACACTGGCATTGTTTGCATTGGTGTCATAAAACTATATGTTGACGCCGATTCCATACGTGCCGTATCATGCTCTTTGAATTTGCCATGGAAATGCCAAAACCTTTACATGTTTCTGGGCATGAAACAGATATGTCCTGCTTATCTTTGAAACGAAATATCTATAGAATGTGTTCAATCTTATCGCCCGGTGAATGCAATGCTTAGTACGACTTGTAATCGTATTTGTACGCTGAGGCTTAGCGGTTTGACTAATAGTATAAAAAACTATGGCATAGCGCTGCTGAGCTTGAAGTCGTGGTTTTGATTGTGGCCGCAGAGGCTGCGTTCTGATGGAGGCGGGAATGGAAAACGCTCACTTACCTTGTTGCATTGAAACGAACACTAAATGTAAAAAAAATGATACGGAGTTCACCACTAGGGCAACCTTCAAAACTAACTGTGCTGTTTAGAGACCTTAAACCTCACAATTTGATTAAGGAGTCCCTCAGAAGAGCCCATTGGAAATTTTGGTTGCAAACGAGACTCTGTAAAGCGCCGTCCAGTGAACAATCTAATACCGCAAGAACATCTAAAATCGGTTCAATATTAGAAGGTATAGGAAGAATGGAAATGTTGGGTCGCCTTCTCCAGGAAGCGAGTTTCACTGTTCACGTACTGTTCACTGCTCTTTTGCCCTAACTCGCCTGGACTGGATCACCCGCGTTTCTTCTCCTAGCGTCTTGAAGCCTACTTCTCTGCATTCTCCCCTAGCGTTGCCGAAGGATTGCCTAACGTTTGCGTTACCAGCCCCTCCTACCTTTCTTTTTTTCTTCTCTTCATTGTTCTTGCTGCGCGCTGCACTTCCCGTGGCGGCACTGCATGCTTTGAATGGATGTTTCACCGAAGTTCGCAGGAACGGTCTTGTTATAGGCAGCGCGCTTTAAGTGGGCGCATTTGTTCGTTTGACCTAAACTGTCTGGCTAGAAGCGGGGTTCCCTCGAGAAGAAGAGCGAGCATGCTATGCTGCTTGAAATGTCAGCTTTCCTCTGCCTGCGCAGCCGCTTTACATATTGCACACGCGTCACCACGTGATCTACGGGCCGCCATCTTGTCTGTTTATAATACCCATTCCTGACGAAGGGCCCTTTATTACCACTGAAGGTTGAGTCAAGTTAACTATTACGTTCCTAAACAATGAAACTGCCAAAATCATATCCAAGTTATATTGTTATATTGTGCAACCAGTACAAGTGCCTCGAGGAATGCAAAAATTGCAAATGGCGTGCAGAATTGAAGAAGTATACTTAAATGTATAATTGGTGAATGAAATAGCGCGAAATTAAAGCGCCAAGTAGGTCTGTAAGTTTTAATACGATCAGGTACATTTACGCAGGACAAAAATATTCTGCTCCGTAACTCACAATTCCTTTGAAAAAAAAAATAACTCAGGGTATCCATAACACTTAGTAAAAAGAAGCATTATGTAAATGTGCCCAATCTCGCGTCATGCAAATCGTTCGACGAATTCGTGTACTCACAGTACACATGAGCCCACTTGCTCAACACACCTGGTGCTGTATGAAAGAGAAACGCGCAGTCCTGCGGTTGCAGATTTCGACCAACACCAGTATATTCGACCTGACAATAAAGAGTAAAATAAATAACAAATACAGCTGCGTATTCTCACCAGCGTTAGAATAGGGAAGAGACACATCCCGCTCTAACAACTTCCGATCCTCCACGCAATTAGAGGTGCTTCTTGCTCGCCTCGACCACTCTGTTCAACCATGGCTCATGTTCTTGAAAGTGGAACTTTCTCCCAGGAGAGCAAACTTCTCAGAACGCGGAATGCGTCGTGGCTTGCAAGAAATGTTCGTTAAGTTCGAGGAGAATTTTCTCTTTTGTCTACAGCACTGCGTGCTTGAATGCCGGTCATTCCAGCAGTCGAAGAATGTTTTCTTCCCATCGCCGAATCTCCTGTGCTCCTTGTTCACCCACATTGTTTCTGCCCTGCACTCATTATGTCGTAACTGTTTCTTGCCTTTGGATTAGTTACCTGTTTTTCTGCCTCTCTGTCGCCTTTCCATTCACTTATTTTCGCCGAGCGTGCCGTAGAGAATCGGTATGTCTTCTGGTTCACATATCTGCATCTGCCTTTTTTTCGCTTTCTTCTTCAGCGGCTAAACTCTAGAAAAAAAGGAATTCGCGGTGTATCCGTTCTTTAGAGATGACTGGCGACTAATACAATTGGCAATAGATATGTGATGTTTATTGCGTAATCGTTCATGAACCTTTTATACAATGGTCATTAGGAAAAATGGCACGTAACAAGTGACACGTAGCGAATGACCCAAGTTGGCACAATTAGGATTATTGAGGTGCCATAGATATCAGGTAACGAATGCCCTGCGACCCAAGTGGACGTCAAACAGCTTCATTGAAGATCGCCACTTAATCAGTGACACACACGTATTGACCAACGCTGGCGTCAAAGAAGTTCATTGAATAGCAGCACTTACTTAGTGTCAGATACCCAATGATCGATGTTGGCGTCAGGGGTTCATTGAAGAGCACCACGTTCCAAATGTTACACAGCCGGTCACCCAAGTTGGTCCAAGGGATAGTTTCGTACCCAGTTCCCTCGGCACGGCAGCCCAATGTTCTGCCCATTCGACCATGGACTACCTAGAAACCCAAGAGGGTGAGAAAAAGGTTGGGCGTGGACAGACATAGATACCGCAAACTGATGAAAGTTTCTAAAGAGTGCTAATAAAAAGCAACGAAAGTTCCATGGGACATTTGTTGAGGTTTTAAATTTTGCGGATAAGTATCACTCGTATATTTCAGCCACACCCGTGTTACGGTTTTCGGCTGCTCATTTCTTTCGATATGTGGTTGTTGCAAGCATTCAACATGACATCCGTACTTGTCATGGTCTTGGAACTCTTCTTTTTGTCGGCCTTTTGGACTGCAGCAATTTATTCATCAGTACGCAGGGCTAGCTTGTTTGGGTCAACTTTTCCCAATTTCTTGGTTCAGCGAAATTGTCCGCTGAAAAGAATTGCTATACAATTTGTTCAACTGCGCCTCCGCGAAAAACTTATTTTCAACATATTTTGTTGTTGGATGAATATTATCAGCAACGCTGTGCAGCTAAACGTTTATATGATAGCGCGCAATCAGCTGTTAGCTAAGAATACAAATGCAATATCTTAATGTTGACTTTACCACAAACCGTACTTGCAAAAGTTGCACAGCGCATTCAGAAACAGGCTAACCTGACGTGTAGTGTGTCTAGGTGTGTCTTGAACTAGTCAAATTTTGCGCTTTGGCTACTATTTATTAAAGTAAGAGAGCTTCGGTCGGTTGTTAATGCAGCCTATATTACTTATCAATTGAAAATGCTGGGGTTTTGCCTCTTAGCACTAATGCTTCTGTCGTTGTTCACTGAATAGTGTAGCCCGATTGGTAGGCTCCGTCGCAGTTTGGTAGCCTTGGTGGTCTATATCTCAAAAGACACAATACTCAGAGCTTTAACGCATGCACAAAAGCGCGCATAGTTGTCATATGCTCAAGGGTAAGTTCAGGACCACGATAAAAAAAGAAACGTCAGAGCATATAGTTGTGCTTGTTTCAAAGGAAACTACAAATTTCTTGCGTGTATCTCATGCTCCTAAATTATTTACCATTTATACACGTTTTTGTATACATTTTTGGTCACTTTATATGCATTATTGAAATGTGGGAAGTTGAACTATGAAAATTTTTTAAATGCTTACGACTATCCCCCCCCCCGCCCCCCCCCCTTAAAAAAATCACGCCATCAGTCTGTTTTGTCGGCAGTGTCCCACTTAATGAACAAAAATGAATTTAATGGCAGGTTGCACTGCATATCCTGTATAAATCGACAAATGAGCCATTATTCGATGCACTGATGGGTCACCCTTACCACAAGTTTGTCGGAGGTGACCGTAATATGCTGTTTTGCCAACATTAATGATCGTGTTTTGCTTGCCATATATGTCATTACAAATATTACTTGAACAAACATAGAAATCTGCACTTCACCTTTAGGAGTAAATATTGAATCAACGTTATTTGAAATGAAAGCTAAGTTTGCGTATTTAGACGATTCAGCCAATCAATGCATGTATCGACGTAGCTTCTTTCAATCGAAGTGTTTTTAGCCTACTCATCAGTTGTATTGGAAAAATACAGGGCACTGTTAAAGTCAGCGACAAAGATTCCAAGCAGGCATGCAATGCGTCACAGATACAGTGAAAGTATTCAGTTTTCTTGGAAGCAGAACTGCGAACTTACTTGTTTTCTCGGTATGGCTTTAGTAGTGATCGTAGTGTCTCCAGCGTTCTTGTCATTGTTCTGTCTATCTCTGTGTTCTTTATTATTTTGTAATTCTATTTATTTCCGTTATTCAAGTGCGGCCATAAATTCACCGTGTACTTCATGTATTTTGTCGGTGAGACATGTTCTCGCACTACACAGAAGCACCAGCTTGCACTGTTTACGGTGATTGTAATTTTATCTGTCACAGAAGTACCATTCTGATGCATGAAGTTATTCGACTCAAGCCAATGAAAACACCAATTTGTGTCTGTCCTAGGAATTACACCCGGTCATGTTCGCACTACAGAAAAGCATATCATTACCGTTAGTATCGCTAGCTTTCTTCTGCGAATAGACGACTATTAGACCTGCGGAGCCCCGGTAAATGGGTAATAAAAGCAGCCTAGCCAAGAATGTGAAGCAAACGTTAATGTCTGTCCTCTTACTGGCCAGCTCCTCAAAAGGCGTATCACTCGCAAGCAGCTGTGCGTCTAATGCAGTCGACACTCTGGCACGTCGTGTTTCGTAAATCATCTCTACACCGGAGAGCAGTCGAGGAGGGCAAATAAAAAGAAAGCAACCAGATGATGGTGCTGTCTGCGCAGAAGAGCCACGTGTAGAACATAAGAGAAATTGTAAGCCACATCATGACATTTCTATCACGTCGTGCGTCCGGCTTTTTCACACAACCCTCAGAGCATCGTACGCTCTCATTTTACGCCTTTCTGATCAGCCACGATTGAGGTTGGGACAGCTGCCGCCTCTGAACAAGTTACAGTCATCGGCGGCTTGTTTCGTGAACCTGCTTGTTGACTTTTTTTTGTCCACTGCGACGAAGGCAATCGTAATCATCTTCCAGGATACGAAAACTTCTGTGAAAATTTAAATAACACAGCGAAGTTCTCGCGGTTACGTTAATAGCCGCTGGTCGGCTGCACCTGAGATGGTAGGACGGTGCCAGGCGCATGTTCCGACCCTCTGGCACTGCTCGTTACTGCTGTAGACAAGGCTGGGATGCCGGGAGTATCACCGGGTGCGTGTGCCAAGGCGATATGGCGAAGGCGAAAAGAAAGTGAAGAGGTGTGGCACGTTTTTGTCACCGATGGCCCACAGTACTGAAAGTTATGAGCGTGTTAACAGTGATGACGTTCTTACGAGCTTCAGAAGCATCCGATCGAATTCCCTGCAGTGGAGTCTACCGGCTGCGCTCTTTTTGTTCTGCGTACGCGGTAGTCGTTACAGTGGCGCCTTCCCAAATGCGACGTAGGAAACGACATTCATTTCTCAGGCCGCGGAACAGCCTCGTGGGCGCGTTGATGGAGTCAGCCTTACTTTGGGTGAGCATTTCGTGTGCGCTGCTGTCTGGAAGAAAAACTATGGCATTTTTTTATACACGTAGAAATATGCGGATATCACATGCGGAGAAAAATTGGTTGGAGTGCATAGGGCAGGCAGTAGCAAATTGTGATTGGTTGCTTACCACTGAAGCTGAAAAAGGAAAGTGCACGTGTGCAAACATTGTTTTCTTTTGGTGCTAACAAAATGGGCAGAAGCATGGAAGTTAACAAAGAAGCCAAAGAAGAAGTTAAGAACCGTGCAAAGAGCGATGGAAGGAAATATGTTAGGCGTAACCTTAAGCGACAGGAAGAGAATAGTGTGTATAGGAGAGCAGACATGCGCAGCCGATATACTACTATAAGTAATATCACGAGAAAAAGATGGAGGTTGGCAGGCTACGTAATGCGTAGGGCAGATAACCGGTGGGCCGTTATTGTTACTGAATGGGTGCCAGGGGAAGAGAAGCACTGTCGTGGACGACAAAAAAGCTAGGTTGGTGTTGAAATTAGAAAATTTGCAGGAGCAAGTGGGAAGCAACAAGCGCAACACAGTGGTAATTGGACATCTCTGGGAGAGGCCTTCGTCCTTCAGTAGTAATTAAGAGAGGCTGATGATGACGACGACGACGATGACGACTACGACGATGATAGGGACACAAACACGTAGGGGTGTATCCGCAAACTCATTGGTCCGCTTGAGCGCGTCGAATCGGCAGGCACCGAGCAGGGATGACAGGTCACTGGTTTACTAGTCTCTGAACCGAGAGCTCAACAAAGTAGATTGAGAAGGTGAGGTGAACGCTAGGAGTGACGAAATATAAGGACGTGATAAGGTAGCGTGTAAGGTAGCGATAAGGTAGCGATAAGGTAGCGTTAAGTGTGGAATGACAAGAATCGAGGGGCTTGACTTTGTGAAAGGTGCCGCAGTACCACAGTAAGATGAAAAACAGGCCACAAATTTCGGCGAGGAACGCGTCCTGCAACTTCAAACTTTGTCGCCAGTTAGAAGATGCGTGCGCTTACCTTTACCGGCAAATGGTACATGCGTGATGCGCCTTACTAGCCATGGGTGTCAAAATGCTGTCCTGCACGTGTAAATTTGTATGGCAGTTCTATTCTGCCTTTTTATGCGATCGTCTGTGGCGCAATGGTTTCAGCATCAGGTTCAAACGATATATATGTGTATATATATGCATGGGCAACTGTCAAGGTCATGTCAACGCACAGACTGAAACGTGCATACAACCGTCTTACAACATACAACAGTCTACAAGCGCCATGGTGAATGGACCGAATTAGGGAATGACTGGCGCACGAAAGCGCGATATACTAAACGCCATTGGTAACAGGCGCGTTAAAGTTGGACAGGGCCGGCCTGTATAGGATGACCAGTTACTCAAAAGTGGGAAAAGTTTCCCTTAGTTTTACTTCGGGTCAAAAGATACTAATACCGTATTCGTCTTTACAGACGCGATTGCGTTCTACTTCTTGCTATGGACACCACGCCATGTGCGCAATAATCGTACTCTTCGTGTTAGCAAGGATGAAGAACCCGTGAGCTCAAATCTCCCTGCTCTCTAGTTCATAATGTAAACTGAAGCAGAGAAGAGGGCAAGTGTTTCATAAAATTATTAACGCTAGCAGTTTTTTTCGTTGAAGCCACACGACGGCATTATGATACGGCGCGACGCCG
The DNA here is from genome assembly GCF_038994185.2 of Dermacentor albipictus. Classification (NCBI taxonomy): domain Eukaryota; kingdom Metazoa; phylum Arthropoda; class Arachnida; order Ixodida; family Ixodidae; genus Dermacentor; species Dermacentor albipictus. The sequence goes on from NC_091824.1 coordinate 49,914,561, forward strand.
TTGCCCTCATTAGCTGTGTTATTCAGTCCTTCGATGTCTTGCCGCTTTTCTTTTCAGTCTGCTTTTAATTAAGAAACCCGTTTTTATTCGTCTCCAGACACGCTGCCCCGAGTTGCAATGAAAGGATTGCTTAATTAATTGTTCAAGGTGCTCGTCATTATGATCCCATATCCAAGCCTTTTCTTGCGCTATTTTGCACTCAAGGCTATCGTTGTCGTGAAGCTGTAGAAGAGAGCCGTGGGAAAAAGCATTACGAACTCGTACTCGCGTTTTGAAATTATTATAACACACAAAAAGTATGCAGGTCTCACGAAATGGTTTACGCGCCGAGGCATTTCATCAGAGGCAAAATGGCGGTTTACAAGAGAAGCGCTGCAGATGGTAGTCATTAACGCGCCCTTCATGCCTCGGGGTGGAGTTTGCGGAGAAAGTGGTCGTACTACTCAGGATTAAAGCGTGTCGAATGACAAGAATCGAGGGTCTTGACCTTGTAGAAAGGTGCCACAGTACCACAGTAGGATGAAAAACAGGCCACAAATTTCGGCGAGGAACGCGTCGTGTAACTTCTAACTTCGTCGCCAGTTAGAAGATGCGTGCGCTTGCTTTTACAGGCAAATTGTTCATGCGTGATGCGTCTAACTAGCCATGGGTGTCAAAGTGCTGGCCTGCACGTGTAAATTCTTATGACTGTTCTGTTCTGCCTTTTTATGCAATCGTCTGTGGCGCAATGATTTGAGCATGGAGTTCATCCGATACATACATATATATATATATATATATATATATATATATATATATATATATATATATATATATATATATATATATATATATATATATATATATATATATGTATGTATATGCAACTGTCAAGGTCATGTCAACGAACAGACCGAAACGTGCGTAGAACCGTCATGTTAAGAGAAAAGCCAAATAAAGCTGATTCTTTAGCAACGTGACTTTCTTCGCATCGTCAGTCTGAAAAAACCGCATTGCTCATTCTATTGCCGTAGTAGGAATGTTTCTTGGGGGATAATTCAGGAAAATAATTCTCAGAGTCAATATATGAAAATGATACGAGGTGTCGGCCGCGTGACATTTGAGACAACCTTTAAGTTTCCTTGAACCATTTTTGAATTTCAGTGCTTGTGTAAACCAATATCTAGGCCACCGGGATGAAACAGTTCTAGTATTTAAGGCGTTTTGCATTGCAGAGATAAGATGTTGGGACATACGTGCCGTTTTCCTTGTGATGAACGTTGTTTGTAGTGATGTGGTCGATGCTCTGTTTCTTGTTTTCTACGCGCCACCTGATTCTGGGCACATCCTTTATCTTGAATATGTGCCGTCGTTGAGAATGATCAGTATCATTGTCACGTACGCCTTTTTTTGTACCATCGACGCTGTTTTCACAGGCATGATAACAACAAATAGCTTGTCAACATACCGTCATTTTGCCAAGAATAATCTGCGCGTTGTATTTAGCGTCATGCTCTCCTGGTAAAGTAATGCTTGTCCGGGCCCCCAAAACACATACGCTGATGCCACCGCTCTTAGAGTCGGTGCGAAACACAAAACTTGCAGACATAGCCCAGAGCTATGGTTGCGGGATAGTTCAGCAGCAAAGCCTAGTCTGGCTAGTCTTTTCCTGCCCAGGTCTCCAGATGGAAAGAGGAGACACATGAACCGGCTTTTAAATTTTACTTTGTGATCAATTGCCGGATACTCGAGGTCAATTAATACATAGATGCAGATAAAGGGCATGTATATGTGTATCTTGGGGAGTTAACTTCCATGCCTGTTGGAAGTCAGAGACCACTGAACACGCTCTCCTGCACTGCACGGAGATCGAGTTCTTTTGAGATGTCTTACAGAGAACTGTTAGAAAGGAGTTGCCGCTAGACGCATGTGGCATATAGATATTGAAAGTAAACGCAAAAAAACATGTGCAGTCTGATGCTGTAATGCTCATCGCTCTGTATAGCATTTGGAGATGGCGCTTGGGTGTGAATAACCAAGGTGTTGACATTCGACAAATATGCCCGTATTTCCGACGACATATGTCAAGATTTCTTGAAGTTTCCCGACAGCGAAAAACCCACACCACAATGACTCAATCATTCGGAGCAACTTAAGTAATATTAAAGCTTCCTCCTCTGGCAGCGCTTAGCTGGCAGTTTTAAGTCTAGCCTAAAATTGTATACATTTTATGAGGAAATTGTGCACAAACACTGAGCGATGACTCAGTGTTTAGCACACCGAACCCGAAAATTCACATTGCTATGGCAACGTTGGACCAAACGCATGTAGTAACGATGGGGACAAGTTTAATTTCTTTGTTCGCCTTAATGGCAATCGTGGAGCGGTGATGACGAGGCCTTCCGCATGACGACAAAACATGTCGATGACAACAGTCACCATCAGCGTGACGGAATAAACAGACGGACCAACGGACAAGGCAAACCCAGTTGAGAGCACGTAGCTGCTGTCTAAGTTAGCAACACCCCCTGTGCAGGAAATGTTATGTAAGCTAGGCTTGTTACCTGTATGCGGCTACCTAAATTGAGGAACATTGTAAAGACAGGATACTTTATTTTGACCGTTCGGAATTGAGGTAAGCTACACCGTCACTTAAATGTTTAAATCCTAGAAGAGGCAATTGGAGATTTATTTCGAGAAAATTTTAAGCTAAAGATCAAATTGCTTCCACTTTCTCTCGGCGATTCTTCTGTAACCTTGTGAACTTTAACCCGTATACAGACTATTGCCTTATGCCCCCATATGCCCTTGTGCCCCCATATTCCAGCTCGGCCTCCTCCTTACAGCATTTGTGGAGGGATCAAACACACAAATAATAACTGCATTGCAATTGCCAAAGATGCTGCAAACGAATTTTTGAACGCTACGCACTGTCAAGAAAAGTAAAGTATGTATTATTTATGAAAGAATATGCTACTATGTCTCCAAAATTGTGCTCAAAATAATTGATATCAATGCTTCCGTGTTTTTTGTCTATTTAATAAGTAAAGAAAATATCACACGAACTTTATAACTATATCAGTTCGAAACCAGCAAAGCAGTGCATGTCGCTGATATGAAAAATGTAAAGGCCATGAAATGAATAAGTTGAGGAGAAATATTTTAATGAACTTTGTTATTCAAGAACCTTGCTTTCATTTTTGTACATATGCAATGGCCAGGCAAAAATCTCAATGACGCTGTCCTTCGTTCCAATGTATTGCGCAGCGGGAGCTGTCACCGGTCATGTATTGTGAGTAATTGCACCGAAGTTATAGTCCGAAAAGGTAGCACATAAAAAATGCAGGGGTTCTGCAATATATACGAGGTCTAGTGAAACGAAAGTGAGTCAAATGCGAATATATGACAAATCAGAAAGCAATCTCTGGATACCAGCACAGTACTATAACAGATGTGTCCCTACAAACTTTCTGGAGCATAATATTAAAAAAATAAAAAAAACTCATTTACAGGTTTCTATTACGTTTATACTTATACTTATTATATAATTATTTTAATCTTGCATTGTTATGGCTTAATAGCCATGAGATAGAAATGCCCATAGGAAGAGTCTATATAATATTTGATACTCCTCACAAGACTCTCTTACCTTATTCCACCGTAAAAGAAGGAGCTGGCCTTTTATATGCCGTAAGGCTAATGTTGCATCCATACACCTTGCCCTATACAGGTTTAAGAAACCATATCTAACATTGCAAGAACATCAAAGACATGCGCTAGGGAAAACGCGAATGGATATTTGATTGGTGGCATCACGTAGATGGCATTTTGGGAGCTCGCAACCACCTGAGGGAAGTCAACATGCAAGAAAAAGGCTTTGCGAAAGAAGGCAGTATCGGGTTTCTCAGCATAGCAAAGACTGCGGATACCAATCGACGGTACGAGGGGCTTCTCGCAGCGAATAGCCACGCCGACTGCAAATGAATTAGGCAGAAGCAATGCTTCCTGGGGCGAAGAACAAGCATACAGCTACATTCATCACCTTTAGAAAAGCAGTAGCTGAGACGGCTTTCTGGACGAAGGCCGAAGTATTGCGTGGCTCCATTCGCCTACAAAACAGAAGCGCAGTACCCCGGGCGGATTTCGAAGAGGTGGTTTCTTGATGACATTCAAGCTACCCTACCATCTTATTAGCTCGTCGTCTGTTCGGCGTCTGATATCTTGAGTCGATGCTCGGCTACAGCGGTGACCATGGAAGAGTCGCAGCAAATTTAATAATGTGAAGAAAAAAATTTATTGTGCCATATGAACACATCTTACCTTTCGGAACTGCCTCTAGCTGAATCTGAAGAAAAGAAACGCGAATAGAGCACAGTTTGTGCTGTTGGCTGGTTTTTGCTCGACCACGAGCGTACTCCGCAGGAGGAGCAGAAGAGAAAGATGAAATGCAGCTGTTTTATTGAGGAAAACTTTGGGCTGGCTATTGCACGCTGGAGAAGCGGAACAGGGGAATAGAATGAAGAGAGAGAGATGAAGGAAACGTGGTGGCGAATGCACGCATGCGTGGTCAACGGCGCTCACACAGGGAAGCAGCTCTCAATTTACAGGTACGCACAGTCTATGGAATGGTGACGCTTGTCTTAGCTATCAAAATAGGAAGTAAATGCTTGAACGTTTGTGAAATGGCAGCTTAGAAGCAGCTATTCACTGGTACCATAAATTCCAATGAACGTGTCGTTTATGAAAATAAAAATTGATACCCTTCGCTTTATCACTTGGGAAAGTGCAGCGCCAGGCATGTCTATCTGTGCTTTCACAGTAATTATGTTTCGGGTTGGTAACTGTAACTTAAGAGGCGAAGCTGCTGAAGCTACGCAAGCAGTTATGTCATAGATATGAATCACTACGCGTGTTTCGTAGAGAACTGGACCATGGTCTGCTGCGCGCGCGTTGCAGACTTAAAATTCTTGAGATATTGGATCTATGACGTATGGAGTTAACGTCAGTTCAAATGCGATCATAATAGCTTGCCTGTGCTTCCCGTTTGTAAGGCACTATGCTTTAAGTCGCGAATCGAAGCGCTGCGCTAGAGAAGCTGTGCAACGAGTAAGAACATGCAAACGCACAAATATGTCACTCCTCTCGTCGTTACTTGTTTAATAGGCATACATTTGGCGGTGTCTTTTATGCACCTGACCATTGCTGCTTGTATTTTGATCGAAACGTATGATGTAAACCTTACACCGAACCAGGTCGCGCATTGCTATTTCTCGCTGCCGTGTAGAAACTGATGCCTACAGTACGGGCTACTTGGGCCCACTCTGCCTATGCTCCGCCCAGTCAGGTGTCGCCTAGCTACGGAGACGCGTCGGTGCTGTAAACCTGTGTACAATTTTCCCCTTCCTAGTTCTGCAGTACAAGATCTTTCTTCTTAAAGGGAAGCTGAAGAGTCTGTCGAATTCAATGAGACGCTCATATACGGATGCGGGAACCTTATAAACCATGTAGGTAAAATTTGGGTTTTTTTTTTCAATTAGGAGCGACGTAATGGTCGGTTGAAATTGCGCTGTAGCTCCGCCCCCCGTCGAGTGAGCGAGTGGAGCGGTAACCGGAAACCGCGGTGTTGTGACGTCAACTCTAGTGTTTCGTTCCTTCGCTGCGTCCGCGACCGTGCCTGACCGCGCTTGTTTCTGCGTGCGTGCCATCGTAATCTGCTTCGATTGACCCTGCATTCCTTTGTTGGTGCGTCTGCGTGTATGTAGAGTGGTAGTCAACGTGCGTGGTAGTCAACGTGAGTGGTAATCAACGTGAGTGGTAGTCAACGTGGTAGTCAACAGATGAAGGTCACAACACGTACTGCATGAACCGGGAAGCTTTTCACGTGTTTAAACCGTCTTTGTAGATTGCCGACAGCTTTGGACAGCGCACAAATGCCGACGATCGCATCCCCGCTTACGTTCCACGAGGAGGCATGCAGGAACACAACACTAGAGTTGTTTGACCGGAAACGAGCTCACTAGATCGGCGAAAGATCGGCGAGATCAGTAGATCGCTTTGAAAAAAACATACTCACCAAAGAGCATTTCCAACACGAGGAGATCCCAAGACTTTGCTTTCGTTGGCGTCGAAAGCACTGCTCGCACCAGCATCGTTTGCTTTTTAGAAAGGCCGGCTGTTCGCAATCGACTCGTACATGTAGAGAGTAACGCCGAACTCCTCAGAAAAACGCAGTCTCTCTAAATTTTCCATTACCGTCTCAGAAAAACAGCACCAAACTACCTGGCACCGCGCTTCATGTGTAGCGACAACGGTCGGTTACTAGAGTTGACGTCACGAGGCGCACCGACCAATCACAGGCGGAAATGAGACGCGCGAGCTGGGCGTGTCTGCTGCTGCGCGTTTCGTCGAAATAAAATATATTTGCGCTTTCTTTCGCTCAATTTCGATACGATATTCGAATTCGGAGGGTTGAAAACCATTATGTACAGATGTTCACTCATTTTTTCTGGAAAACTTTTCAGCTTCCCTTTACGCTGACGCAGATTGGGCATGCGGGATTGGCAGATGCTGCTTTAGCGGCAGCAGACCGATGAACAATGACACGTTGTTACTGCGTATTCTTCTTATTCTAAAACATTCATTTCGAGGTTACGCTGAAGTTCACGTTCATGAATGGGTGGAGCATACGCAGAGTGGGTCCATGTGGCACATACTGTAATGATCGCCTCCCCTGTCATTAGTGCGCAATATTCATAGTTCACGAATGCAGATAGCGTCAAAAGTTGTTTTCGCCTCTATAGCGTTACCTGTTCTCTGCGAAACGGAAGCGTAGATGAGTTTCAACTTTCGTACCCGGTTTCTCTAGAGGTCTGTTTCATCGCAGGAGCTGATCTCAGTGTGAGACAGGGCAGCGATGTGTTCGCGAATAGCGTGAGCAAATTGAAAGCATTCTCAGTGGCAGCTGTAAGCAGCAGCTAGGAACATGCCGCGGCCACCAGTAGGCCACTGTGAGTGCACTAGGCAGCGCGCGTTTCGCCATAGCTTTCGCTTATGTGGAGTTTGTCACGTTTCACTGGCGATGACTACTCCTCACCGTCTATTATGCTCCACAATGGCCAGCGTCGACTTGAATGGGCGTAGCGACTGGAGAATGTTCTCGAACCAGTGAAAGGCGACGTTGTTGCCTGCCACAGCATGGCGCCGTCTACTTCTGGCAAACGTCGTGAAATAGGAAGAATATAGGTCGAAATAGAGAAAATAATAGTTCACGCAGAAACTCCTCTGGGAGGTGTCTAAGTATTTGGTAAACAATCTTCCCCTTGCTCCTCTCCACGCAGCCCGGCGCCATTATCGATGTTATGAAACTTGATCCGCTGAGTACAAACGACAGCGCGGCGACGATGCGAACTGGTATGGACGGCGCCGCGAGGAGAATTGATGACGCAAGCAGAGCAGTGCAGCTGGCGGCGCCAGGTGCGTCGATGACGTTCATGACGACATAAACACGTAGAACGATGAGACATTATAAGCCATTATCGCTCTTAAGCACCTCATCCATCCACGTTCAGCCACCATTCAACGTGACCAAACGTCCTCGGCCGGTAACACCGGGCGCTGCGAAGTCTCTACCTTGAAAGCAATCTGCGATGCTGACAAAGACTGGCCGACTGCTGATGCCTTCGCTCGCTGTGTTCTTACCACTTGCGTCGAAGAGGGACGAGTGGGCCGGTATCTTGAAAGCGATATGCTAAAATGGCTGAATGAAGCGTGTGCGGAGAGCTCCGTGAGCGCTGTGTTCTCGCCCCTTCGTTTGCGTTGATGCGAGATTCAGCACGAAGGCGAATTCGCTCACTGCTGTGGCGGCTGTCTTGAAAGGAGTCGTCACACGGGACGGACGCAGGGAGAGCAGGACGGACGGTTTTCTCGTATAAGCATAGAAATGCTTTAGTTTATTAATTTGGGGTTTTACGAGCCAAAACCACTTTCTGATTATGAGGCACGCCGTAGTGGAGGACTACGGAAATTTCGACCACCTGGGGTTCTTTAACGTGCACCTAAATCTAAGTACACGGGTGTTTTCGCATTTCGCACACATCGAAATGCGGCCTCCGTTGCCGGGATTCGATCCCGTGACCTCGTGCAAAGCAGCCCAACACCTTAGCCACTGAGCAACCACGACGGGTATAGAAATGCTTACGCATTTCGTAAATCATTGGCAGACAGCAATAGTGATGTCGCAACGTACGGTTTCTAGCCTGTCTTTCAGTTCACCTTTTACATTGCTTTATCAGCTCACCATATTTATAATTATATTTGTTGTATTTAAATGCATGGGTAGAACTGTGCATATTTATTTCTTTTACTTGCGGCTGCGACCTTTCTGTGCATTGCATTTCTATGTATACATACATATCTAACTCATGCTACACACATTACGCACTGAACTCTATCCTTTCGGGGGTGAATGCGATTTTGTGAGCCAGGCGCCTTTTCTTTTCTTTCTGCCAGCTTCTGCGAGAATTTCCGCAATAATTACCTGAATTTTAAAGGCTCAGGTTAGCTTCCAGCGATTTGCATGCGACACAGGCCGCCGCTCTGCGCAGCTCCGACCTCAAGGCACAAGAGTGGGCAGTCCAGCGGGCCCGAAAGGCGGCGACGAAGCAACGCCTGGAAGTCCCGTCATGGGAGAGCTGAGTCCGGGTTGTTAAACTTTGCCGGATGTACAATAAAGTTCTTTGCATCCATCCACTGGCTAAGTCGGACGGGCGCGTGCAATCAATAGCCTGATAGAAGCACAATATCATTAGCCGAAGAGAAGCGGAAATTTCAGGATCTGTAAGGGCTGGCAAACTGAGGAGAGAAGCCCACGTCCCACTTTGTGCTATGGCCGGAACATAAAATATCTAAGGCTTCGGCCACTCTTAGTGAATGTCCACGGTCCTGACAACTGAGTTATCAGAACACACAAAGCGATCAACAGTCGTCGAATACTGACCATTGCTGGCGACTGCAAGTGTCCTTCTTGCTCTGAGCCTCGGGCTTGTATAATACACCCAGAACATGATGCATCACAGCCTCATGTATTTTTACTTAAATGGTATTTTGAGTACTTTGTCCAGATCTGCTAGCCCCGTTTTCGTGAATATCTTACGACGCAGTCCAGCGCCCCAACGACTACCCAATAGAGCTTTATTACCGAATATTAAGAGATGTAGTCTATCTCTATGGAGCGGCTTGCGCAAGTGCTCATAGGCAGAGCTTGGTTGTCGGGTAAATATAAACATAAGTGACGAAGTGTTATCTGGAGCTAATCGCAGTTTATATCTTGTCCGTAGTATGTAAATAGGTTGATTTATTTACTGAATTGAAGAAAATACATTAACAAATGGACCAAGACCTGAATGAGATACTTATAGAAGATTCTGTTTCACTGAAGGTGAGATTGCTGCATTGTTCAAGCCCTCTACAGATGTTCTGGAAACTCAGCGCCAAGAATGCGCGGGGCATTTCTGACGTAAATAACTCTATTGTGATTGAGGGCCGGATTCATGTTCTAGCGAGAGAGTCTCATTTGCCGCTCAGTAGAATTACTAATGTGACGTAAGCGTGAATAGCCACGATGGCTCGCAGAGCGTCCAACCCGATAACGTGCAACGCAGGAGGCCTGAAATCTGTATTGCTCTGTATATATGTAAAGTACGCGTCTGTGTGGTGCGGCAGACAGCCGACGTGTTCGAAAGACGATGACGAAGACCAACGGCCGTCCCCGGTGCATGCCGACGCCGTGAAGGAAAAAAATCTGGAGCGCCGATCAGCGAGCACCTCGAGGTCTACCGAGAAAGAAGTGGGAGAAATGAGAGAGGTAGAGAGGTAGAGAGCGAACAGTGCAGTGTGGTGGTGGTGACACGTTGATGGGGGCTCGGAGGAGTCAACGCCGCTGGGCTGCAGAAGTGCAGGTACAAACAAGGCTTCTACCAAGTCGGCGTGATTATTTCCAATGGCATGGCATTCTCCTGCTGAAGTGGTCTTCTCTTCGTTGGCTGCCAAGAAACCAGTGGAGATTAAACGACAGGGTTGTGGAGGGCCGGTATCAGTGGGCTCCTGGATCGATACCTGCAGGATTTCCACCCAGCCACAAGTGAATGCCTGGCAAATAAGCCAGCGACTCCTGTGCTGCCACAGCGACAGAAGCGACACAGTGATCGAAGAAAGGCAAGTACAAGCGGGGGCTGCGGCCTGAGGTCACTCAGCAGACTAGCCGTTAAGCGCCATGGACGGATACGTAGCGAGTTCTTTTTTCGCGTCTCTTGCTAGGTTCATTACGCTACCGAATAACTTTTGTAGACATTCTGTTGTAGAACATTTCTCTATTTAAATGTGGAAAGGTTTGTGAACAACGAAGGTTTGCTTCTGTTTGTTTATTTAGGCGTTAAACAGGCATGTCTTCTTGACAGTCGACTTTGTCATTTGTTGGAAAAATCGAGACAATAGCTTTGGTGAATTTAGTGCCTGTTTTCCAAAAGGACCTCACATTATGTGCCGTCAAACAAATGCTCGAATTCAGTGCTATAAGTAGAGCAACAGACTGTCATTTTTTCTGCAATACGCTGTCACGCATTTCACAGTTTCCCTTTTCGAACACTTGGGCCTGTGTGAATCCTACAGAGATCTCTGCTGCGTTTATGCGCAGAAAAATCACACTTGTCATTTGCAGGCTGAGATAACAGTCGTAATAGAGAGTGTTAATTTATCATTCAATATTTCTTATCAGCGTGAGGTGACGCAATGAAATTGCGTTTACGAGCATTTTCGGCTCTGGGCGGTACCAGGTTCTGAAAAGTAAGGTTGCGTTTAGTGCTAGGCTGCAGTCGTCGCCTCACTGGGTACTTCTATGTTTCTTGACACAAATTTTTGGGGAAATTTGGGGTCGCGCGCTCTATGAGAAATCTAGCATGCTTGACATAAATGATCAAGGATTTTTCCCCCTCATGTATATGCTCTGTGCTTAGAACGCTAATTCTTTGGGGCGCTTTCTATAAAACTCCCTTTACAATGCACGTGGGATGGCTTTCACTGAAGCGAGTGATTTGATCGTGCCGGCTAATAACATGTAGTTATCAAATATAAAAAAAATCAAAGCAAGATGGGCTTCTTCTTTGATACATGTACGGGCGTATCTTGCGAGCACCACATTTGTACGTGGACGGAACACCAGCAGAATTGACGGATAAAACAGAGAAAGTAATACCTTACAGAGGTTTTTCGATAATAAAGTGGGGCTTACATTCGTTACGTTTCTGTTTGTCGGGTCCCTACGCGGTGTCTGCTTTGTAGGTGATTGCGCGATCTGGGATAGCCTGGTTCGAAATATGGCTTCTTTGTCTGCCGCACGCTGGCTTTTGCAACTGCTTTGCAATTCAGAAGGATGTCGCCGGATCACCGTCACCTTACAGAAACTTTGTAGCTGCTGATTTCGGTCACCGTCAGTCGGTGGCTTAGACTGTTTTCCTCTGAAGAGCCGACAGACAACTTACGTCGAGACCAGCCGGCGTGTCCCAATCCACACGCTCCGTGGTCAGGCAAACGCATTACATGAAGAGCTCGAGTCACCTTTGTTACGACTCGACAACAGCAGTTGCAGCGTCTGGGATGGAGGAAAAAAAAAAAGAGGTAGGCAGGCCAGATACACTGACAGAACAAATTGACCCTCGCCTTTTTTAGGATTTCAACATCTCCGAGTGCTATATGCCAACAGCCTTCAACTCCCTCGCGGCCGATGTCGCACACTTTTTTGTGTTGTGTTCACGTTAAGAGTTGTCTGCGAGCCACAAAGCACCAAGCTATAAAGATGCGACAGCGCAGCTGAGTTGAACCCTGCAGACGTTATCGAACGAGTGCTGCAATGCGGCTGATTGTGTACCAGACGGCTAGACATCGCGTACATTTCTCCAGCTTTCTTTGGTTGCTCTTTGTTAAGAATGAGGTTCAATTTATTCGCTTCCTTTTCCTTTTTCTTTCCGATGAGAACCGGGAATACGAGCGCTTCTGCTGGTCAAACACGCGGTGCTTTTTTTAGTGAAAAGTGAGTAAAAAGATAGACCTCAATGCAATTACAAAGAAACACCATAGACTATAGTGAACAACTGAAAAAGAAAATAAAGCAAGTAGTTCTTCTCGCCGTGAAGAAACGCATCGAAAGTGGAAACAACATTTAGACGGGGTCTTTATTACCAACTGTCTCGACTTTGTGCTTTCCTCGGAATTGGACTATTGTCAGCATACAGCGCTCACTGAATAATGCATTAAGTCGTATAGATCAAGCCCGCGCAAGCCCCATTTTCGATTACAACGTGTATTTTAGAGCCACTACGTGCGCGTGGAAATTAAAATGTGAGTTATGATAAACTCGCACCTTGGAATTGTGTTACCAGTTATCGCCGCTCTAACTAGCTACCTACATTTACTTGGGGACATGAGGCTTGAGTACAGCTTAAAGTTAGCTTCAACCGTCTGTGACCACACAGTGACTATATGTACTTACAAAAGATAATGCTCAAAACAATATCAGCCATCGCAATGGGGCTGTGTCTCAGTCGCTTTGGGCGAGGGACGTGTTAGGCCTTTTCGTCTGAAGCTGTCAACCGTGCTTCTGAACGTCGCGGCTTAGCGGTTAAACCTAACTCGTCGGCTGCACAAAGTGATTCTTTGGACGATCGAAGGAAGACGGGAATCACCGGCACTCCCGCTTTACTTTGGCGAGAGGGTCTGAAAAGAGCACGCAAACGTTGTGTGAAGAAATCGATTCCCGTAGTTGCACGTGGCATCGCTATTCTCATGAAGGATTAATCGGGGTTTCTGCTAAGTGAGTTAGACCTCGAAGCCTTCCGTGATACAAAAGGCTGGTAAAAGAAGCAGCCATGAAGGTGGCCAGCACCTTTGGGTTATCGGAGGTCCACTGGCTACCGAAACAGAGGTTGTCAGATGTTGGTTTACTTGATATAGACTTAAAAAACAAGGTCGACAGCCAGACACCACTACAGCAGTTCTCCCAGGATGGCCATAGCTTTGTGCTCCCTTCTGTAGAAGTTCCATTCCTGTACAAGTGGAAGCCGTTAGCTTGCATTATTAGGTAACGTTTCGCCCAAAACACGCTATGGGTCAAAAGGTCTTCACTTCGTTTCCTACCTCCACAACCGTAAGAATTTAATAGCACGTGGCTTGGGAAAAAAAGAAGAGAAGATCTAGACGCGAGCGGCCGTGAGTGCTCGGGAGCAAAAACGAGGGGTTTGTATGCTGTTACATACCTTACATATACGATAATGTCAAAGGTATGATTACAATACTTTTGCACTTTCTCATTTTTTACGTTCTCCATAGCGGTAGAAGCTTTGGTTTGTGCGCATATTTATTATTTAATAAAGATGGAGGCTAAGACGGTTCTTAGGATCCGCACACTGGGCCAGCACACATGGACCATAAAGAAAGATGGGTGTAGGCTAAAGAACGAAAATAATCTGTTGGAGCTCCTGAAAAAGCTAGAGACGTCTCCATTCAACCAACGTTGTCGGTTGAGGGAAGAGGGTGAAAGGTCGTTCTTTTAAACAACGTTGACTGCAGGCGAAGTGGCCAGCTCATCCGCGATTAAGACGAAACTAGTGAGGACATCAGAATGTCAACCCCTGCGGTAGAGAATTCAGAGAGAGCCGTGAATGCTATGAGTCAACCGTGTGAATATTACAAAGGTTTTGTTGAAGTTTAGAGAACTTACAGGGTAGCTCTTTTTTATATAAAATTGTTTATCTCGGACAAAATAAAATTAGACTTGGTCAGACGAATAGAGATAACTTATTCATTTAAATCTGAAACGATACCGTTGTACACTCCCTCGAATTGAAAGCTAAATTTCTCAAATGCAACGTGTGTTGTAGCAGTGCAACCCATTTCAACAACACCCTCCTGTGGTATATTCCAGCTTATTCAAGAATTCGGAGTGCATGACAAGTGTGCGTCTAATGTGGCCGCAATTCAGGGGGGGGGGGGGCAGAAATATGAAGAGATAAACAAACAAATAAATAAATAAACAAATAAATTAATACTAAAGCAAGAAAGAAATAATCCTAATCTTTTGTCATACAAGTGGAGGGCCGCTAAACTCTTTTCAAAGCTATGCGCTAGCTCCCTCCGACATTGAGCAAACGTGTAAACGCTTCGCATTTCGAACTTCTCCAGGTCATCGTTTTGAGAAGAAAGCTAAGCGCGCCCATGTTAGTAACAGTTATCTTTATCTCTTATTTATCGAAATGGTGGTTCATTCCGGATTCCCACAACGCCAGAATTATTCTTCAATATTAAGTGTTAGGGAAAAAAACTAATTTTTTTCTGGTAGTGATCATTGCACTTCCAGTGCATTCGCTTAATAATTCCCGTCCGCGCGAATAAAGGCCTTTGTTACGGTATTTTTCTCTGGCACTCATCAATTGAGTTCGAAATGCATTTTGGGAAAATAAGCGCTCTGAAGTTATGTGAAAATTATCCGTGAAACGAACATCGCCTCTTTTGCGCTGAAAAATAAAGAACGTGCGCACCCCGCAATGACTTCGTCGCACGCGCGAAAGACTGAAAAGAGAGTGAAGCACACAAGGAACGCTGGCAAACAAATTCATCCATTCCTGGTGCCAGCAAGGAATTCCCCCGTGCTTATGGTCCATTAGCTTTCACAGGCAGCTCTTACTTCGCGAGCTTTCCAACCGGTTGTTTGTCAGGGCCGTGCTCTCGCAGTCCCGCCCACCCATCTACGACATGCTTGTTGATTCGCCGTATCGACCATTCAAGCCAGTCCTGCACGTAAGTATGGCCTGGGCTTCTCTTTTTTTTACGTTTCTTTGACAATGCATGAGTATACGTAATTTTCTTGCGCTGTCATGAAAGGCTTGATACGAGTCGCTTGACTAGGCTTGTAGCATGTATTGTCACTTGAATAGCGCCGCAGCAAAACCCAGTGCAGGGACATGGCAAAGTTAGCGACATTATTAAGGGCAGATTTCGATATGAACACATGATAATGTAATTCCATATTGGTTTCTACACTGGTACATAAAGGTCACACGCTAGCGTATGAAATAAAAGTTAAAATAAAAAGAACACGCTCTTTGCTTTACTTCCAAGTGTTCTCAAAAATGAAATTTCTGTTGGTCACACACGGACACGATACATTGCAAGTACTGCAGAAAATAACTTGGCGAAAACATACGACCATTGCAAAAACAGGGAAGCACTTTTTTATTCGTTGATAAAGCTAAAGCCAACTTTCATCGAGGGTAACAGCGGCCACAAAAATAAATGCTGCTGCTATATGCAGAACAGATCTGAAAATGGTGACAGAAAGGGCTTGACAGGAGCGTTCAGTAGGTAGTCTGCCAACTTCAAGTGCTGTGTTCGTAGTTGCACACTCTACCTATAAGAGATTACAATCACTGTGAACATAAATGTTCTATAGGCCGACACGCATCAAATGATGCAATGAAAAGTAGGAGACAGAAAATTTAGGACAACCCCACAAAGAACCCTCTGGAACTTAAAGAAGAAAGGGGCAGAATACCTCCTAAAGACTGTCAGAGAAAGCCGGGCAAGTGGAAGTATCTCGGCAGTCTGGAAACATACTGAGGTCATCATGATCCCGAAGTTAACAAGCCACTGAAAATAGGAAACATGCAACGTTATGTCTAACATCACGCTCACGCAAGGTTTATGAGCGCATCGTCCTTACCAGTCAAACTTTATACACGGTACAAAACGGGAACACGCCTAACGCCATGTGCGGATTCCCCACCACCTATTATAGATTCGGAAGAAACATCGAGAAAATTGAATCTCGTTTCTCGAGCTAAAATAAATGAAGTCCTCGATACTTTGGGGTATCTGTCGTATGAATCTTAGCGCTTGATATCTTTTGTGTGTACGTCTGTACACGAAACTGTTGGCGAGATTTTATTTTTGACATATCTCAACCTCTCTAGGTTTGCCAAGATGGCTATGACTTCTTGTCCTCGTTGCGTCGTGTATCTTGAAGTGTACCTCTTTTTTCTAGTCGCATTAAGCACACTCGTCGGCTCTAGCTTGTAGTTCTGCTCAACAGCAAGGCATTCATTACGTTACTTTAGTTACTGCTATCAAGAGTCTCCGATATCTGCTTCAACATTATCCTAGAAATCGGCTGTAATGTTGCTTTTGAAACGGCTCATAAGTTGCATTCTCCTGTCGCTTACCGATATCAACAGCGCGGCTACGATTGCCCACTCATGACATATTGAACACGGACGGAATTATGCAGCTTCAGTTGCAACAAGGTTTCAGATGTGAACATGCATCATGTGGTTGTTGTGTTCCAGAATAATATATATCTACAGTGGCGTCTGAACATCGACTAGGTTGCATAGCTCATAGACCACATATATATGTGTGAATAGTTTGTGCTTGGTTCTGCTATTTCACACATACGATTTCTTACAATATTCCACTTCCGCATAACATATGTTCTGACCCAATCAGCCTATGTAGACACATAAGATATTATGACATTTATAAATGTTGTTGCCTGAATTGAAAGCGCAGAGAAATATACGAGAACCTTGTCTGAGTGAAATTATTCTGCACACCATATTTTGCGGGCTTTCTTTAAACGCCGAAAAAGGTCACCATACAGCAATACGTTACCACACACAAAAAAAAATGAATTGGTAGTTTCCGAATCCCCTGGACAACGCAACGAAACGTACTTCGCCCTAAAGTGAATATTAAACGTTTTGCATAATTCATATTAGTTATTGAACTAATTAGGCGGAATATAAAAATACTCTAAGGAGCGCCACATGAAGACACACCAAGTGGCGTTGGTTTCATTCAGCTGCGACTAACCGCTGTTATAAGACCTAGATTAAAGTTACGTAAAACACCCTGTATGCTTCACACACGTACATTGCCATATTTGTAATAAATACCACGAAAGAAAAAAAGTCGAGTTGAATTTATTGATTTGGCAAAGATAACAGCGCTAACACATACAACCACAAAGGAAGGAGTAGACTGAAGCGCTGAATATCAACTGAATTTAATTAACGGAAGCCGGACACTTATAAGGCGAAAGGCAGAGGTGAAGTGGAAGGGAGCTATACAATCGGGAAAAATGACACCGCGCATTGATGAACGTACCTGCTGGCAATCAACAGAAACAGAAAAAAGAAAAAGAAATAACGGCAAAAGGCAACAGATGCTAAAAGACAACACATTCAGTATTCACTCGCTTTTAAAAATTCAAGCTCAGCAGCAAATAGCGACGCTGAGGTAGTGCTTACGTACTTGCTGCCACATTGCTTTGTGTGGAATGCTTGCAAACTCACGCACGTAGTCTTGTCGGTACTCTTACCGAGAATCTTTGTCTCTCCCGACCGAGCCTCGCATTCTCTGCATTAAATTACGTGAGCGACCAAATGCGCGTACTTGTCATTTAAATCACTTAAATTTAAGGCATGGTGCCTCAAGTGGTCATTGATGCAGCGGCCAGTTTGGCCGACATAGAGCATTCCACACATCTAGGCTTGTCACGTTTTACCTGACAGTCTCTCTTTTTTTAGCGCTGCATATGCGTGGGCACAAGTGTGCCAGCTTGCTGGGTGGCAAAAAAACAGTGGACACCCTATGCCTGTTGGCCACCTTCTTGAGGTTGCGCGAAGTCTTGCAAGGTACGGCACAACCAAAGGCTTGTCGGTTTTCCTCACGATCATATTCTTTTCTTCGTGTGCATAGTTTTACCTTTTGAAGGAAGGTCTCAGAAACAGCAATCAAGACCGACAAGGGCAAGCCCGCTGCGAAAGGTCGGCTGGTCTGAATCTCAAAACTTTTCAGCATTAGGTGCGGGCATCATTTTTGAAGAAACGATTCGAAACAGTGGGACGCTATAGCTCTTTTCACAGTTTTGGAATGCGCCGAATCAAATGAGAACAAATCCTTTTTTGCTCGAGGGAAGTAGTGACAGCAACCTACTTTTCGCGAAAGGTTAGTCTCAGGTTTAAAAACTGACAAACAGCTACGTCAGTTAGTTCGTGGGTAAAATTGAACATGCTTCTCAAATGCGTTTAAAACTTCACCTACTGTACAGAAGTAGGTGAAGGCCGTGTGCTTCTTTAAAAGCACTAAAGAATCATCAACGTACCTAAAAACCTCTAAAACAAACCCCGTGAAAAATGACTATCTAAAAGTTTGTCTACTTTTGCTAAAAATATGTCACAAAGAACCGGCGCCACGCAGGAGCCGTTGCGCTGCGAAAAAGGCAGGTTGTCAAAAACAATAAAAGTAGGTCTTAGGTAAAACTGCAATAAAGAAATAAAATTATCTACGGACAAGCCTGTTTTGAATTCTGGAAGGACACTTCACCATATCCTTCTATGCATTCCCTAACAGCCAACAAAAGCTGATCTTGAGGCGTAGAATAAAACAAGCCTTGAACATTTAGAGAGAATCGAAAGCCAATGTTATTTGTATCAAGAAACAGCATGACATCGGTAGATTTCTTTGTAAGGAACGGATCACCCAAAGGAAGCGTTTTGAGGTGCTTTTGCAAAAACCGACTAAAGTTTATCTGCCACAAACCTTCTTCACTAACGATAGTCCAAGTGGAATTTCTGGTTTTTAGGTCTTGGCTGTAAAACATGTGTTTAGGCTACTGCCTCTGCTTTTAGCAATATTCCTCGCAAGTTTGTAAAAATTTACACCCTCACAACAGGTAATAAACTTGGTCTTGACCCTACCAGCACTCTTATTAACAGGCATAAAATTCCTTTTGATCGCCACTTGCGCTTTTCGATTGTACATTCCCTTTGGTAAAACAACAACCGCAATCTCTTTGGCTGCTTGAACAAGCTTCAGGTTATTTCTTTTAAACAGAGAAACTACACCATTTAACAGTCTTTTGTGACTGTGTGCGTCAAGAACGTTTGCTGAACACTTCCGCAGACAGCCTACACCCTCAAGAAGGCAGCGGTGCCGGTGCTCTTCATTTGTCGCTTTCGCGGCCATTGTCCTGTTCGCTGCAATCAGCTCATGTTCTGGGACACCAGGCTCGAACCCATATTGTGGGTCCTTCTGCAATAAATGTATTACGTTCTCAGGTAGGGAAACATTTCTCAGGATGGTCACACTTCCTTTTCTACTTTCCTGTGTCATGTCCTTGTTACCTAAACATAACAGCAACAGGTTTGAAAGGCGCCTCCATTGGTACTCCGTGAGATGAGCAGCTGTTTATATAAGTGACGCTAGCTTCCTTGCGACGAGCCATCCGGAGTGGTCAACGTGACAAACTAATCGAAGCCAGTCTTGAAGAAGACTTTCTCTTTTTCCTTTTTCTGTTTATTGCCAGCACGTACGTTCATCAATGCGAGCTGTAATTTTCCCGATTGTATCTCTTCCTTCCACTTCACCTCTGCCTTTCGCCTTATATAAGGTGTCCGTCTTCCGTTAATAACATTCAGTTGACAGTCAGCGCTTGTGTCTGGTCCTTGTTCCTTTGTGGTTGCATGTGCTGGCGCTGTCATGTTTCCCAAATCAAGTACGCACCAACTCTCCCAAGAAGAAGTTTTAATAAACTGAATAACTTCTGGGTTTTTACCTGCCAACTATTATTTCATTATGAGGCACGCCATGGTGGGTACCTCCAGGGGATCTCTAACATGCCCGCAGTGCACGGGACGCGGGCGTTCTTGCATTTCGCCTCCACTGAAATGCAGCCGCCATTGTGGGGATTTGATCCAGCAACCTGGAGCATGGTCACACAACACCACAGCTGCTAAGCCACCGCGGCTTGTGCCAAAAAATAAAAAAAAGAGAAAGGCGGTTGTCATGTAACGATCGGGAACCTTCTTGAGGGTCGTGGAGTTCCTGATTCAAAGCCAAGCAAGTTCAGCAACTTTATTACACTATGTTTTTTCTGAGACTGCAAGCGTGCTGTTACACGACAGGGTGATTTACAGAGGTATATGGATACCGATCTCATAGACAATTAGTGCTATGAAGGATAAGTCACCGAGTTACTGTGGTGTCCTCATTGTGTCATGGTAATCTCTAATGGCTTCACCAGCAATCTTGCGTAGGCAGCGTTTGGAAGTCAGACTAACGCCTTACACCACGGACAGTGACAGTCACTCTAACAAGCCAAACATACTTACCAGCTCTGTTCTGTCATCAGGTTGGTAACCATGTGGACGCCCTAAAGCTGCTATGGACTTTCCCGGTAAGTAACAATTACTCGGTGTCACCACGCAGCTGAAGTTGGCATCAGCCCTGGAGAAGAAAATGCATTGAAAGAACGCTTAAATGATCTATCATGTCGCATGCTGCTCTCTTAGATACGGGAAGTGAATGTAGACTAACGTGTACGATACGAGACGAACGATACTTTCCAATATCCCTGTACAGACGTAGAAGTTCAGAACGTTTGACCATTGCGACATGAGCTTTTGAAAGCAGTACGCGCATTAATCCCGCTCATTTCGATGCCTACCGCATAGGACAACTTCTCACCTGGCAGTCAGGGTCATTTAATCTAGAGTAAATACTAAAATAAGGAATGTCGCTTATCTGACACGAAAATGAAGAAGGCTGCCTCGATGCAAGTCTGCAGCGAGTGGATTCAGAAGAGGGAACTATCCGCTGTGGTATCCTAGGAGCTAATGCGTTTTTCTTGAGCATGAGGTCGCCGGCTCGATTCCTGGCGCCGGTGGCCGCATTTCGATACTCGCTTGAAACATGCAACAACACTCGTGCGCTTATTGATGATTAAGGAATGCCAGGAGGTGAGAAGTAATACTGAGGCATCCGCTAGAGAGCATCTCATGTTTTGCCACACTGTTTCGTTGGCCCGTTAAACCCCATGAATCCTTAGAAGTGCACTCAAGAAGCAGGATTTCAGAACGAAAAACTTTAGCGCCTTGAGCAACATATTGATATACCTTATGTCTTACCTAGAAATACAAGAGATAATTGGCCATGTCATGTTCAAAGAGCTTTGGATATTGGGTTATATCCTGCACAGTTTTGTTTACCTATTCGTTATAGTTCATTCTATGACAATTAGAAAGCAACTATCGCAATAGGGATGGTAAACTTCCCAGTTTTGGCAACTGAAGAGAGCTACTTTACCGCGTAACTCTAGTTTCACAATTGCAATGTCTCCCTTAAAGCGAACACTCATAACCTATTTAGCTCAAGGAGATGGACACATGCTCGAAGTTAAAACAAAAATACGGCAGAACTCATCTAGCCAGGACTGTAAAGGATAATGTGAATCGCAATTGAGCAATGTAGCGAGACACAGTATGTCTAACGTCACGTTCATTTAACACGTGTAGTGGCAATTGTAAAAGTTTCGTTGCTTCGACTATACGTCGCATACTCCGATATCGTCCCACAGCTATGGCACTCGCTTGCCGTGGTCGCCTCTAAGGATGATGACATGACGACGACTGCATGACGCCGACGCAGTGCCGACGAAATGACGAATGAATTATATTGATCGAATGACAAAGGCGTGAAACGACGATGGGATGACAACCATAGTACGTAGATTCTTAAATTATAGCGATAGAATAACGGCTACAAGGTGACGACGACGACGATGACAATAAATTGACGATGACTGTATGGCGACGATGGCGTGACGACGCTGGTATGCCTGCAACCGAATGAAATGGGAATGACGATGGCATAACAATGACGGCATGGCGAAGGTGGAATGTCCAACAATGCATAGTAGCGTCTGTGTGATGACGCCACGGTGACATGGCAAGAAAACAGCAGCATGACCACCACTGAATGGCAATAGCATGCTTATGGTAGAGTTAATAGACATGACGTCGAAACATTGACGAAAGTGGCTTGAAGACGATGGCATGACGACAAGGGGATCACCATACTGAAGTGATGACGGCGGTGAGACGACAGCGTGAAGACAATGGCAGGACGAGTCGTATTTGGAGGCTACAACGATGACGACTGAACGAGTGACGCAGGATCTCGACGAGGGTATTATAACGAATACTTACGACGACTGTATAACGACGATGCAGTGATGACCATGCCATGAGAACTGCATGTGGACAAAGGCATTACGACGAGTGTATATTGACAACGACGTGGTGATGGCTGCATGAGCACGATGGCATGGCGTTGACGGCATGACGAGAGTCGGATGATAAAGCTGCAGTGGCGATCATGGCACGACCACGACGGCATTACGACGACGATCTGACAATGAAGATTTGATAGCGACGGTCAGACAATGACAAGACTGAGCTGGAATAATCATGATTGAATTATGAAAGCATGATTACAATGCAATGGCAAAGAAAGGCAAACGTCGTTGGAACGGGAAAGGCGGTAGGACAACGACGTGAAAAATGAATAACGTTACTGAGATGATGACAATGATAAAGCGACAGCGTAACGACGGCAAAAGGATGACGTTTTTTTGACGACCATGGCTTGATGGCGATGGTATGATGAAGGTAAAAAAATTAAATTATGGGGTTTTACGTTCCAAACCCACTTTCCGATTATGAGGCACGCCGTAGTGGAGGACTCCGGAAATTTCGACCACCTGGGGTTCTTTAACATGCACCTAAATGTTAGCACACGGGTGTTTTCGCCCCCTTCGAAATGCGGCCGCCGTGGCCGGGATTCGATCCCGCGACCTCGTGCTCAGCAGCCCAACACCATAGCCACTGAGCAACCACGGCGGGTATGATGAAGGTAGGATGGTAAACAGGAATGACGTCAATGTAGCGACTACGATGGGATCATGACCCCGAGTAAACGCCTAATGGTCCAAGCTGTTAGGAAGCTTTGACCACTGGGTCGTACTAGAAGGATTGACGATGGCAGCATGACGACAGTCAGATGATGGACTTAGAATGACGACTATATAATGACCCCGACGTCATCACCTTGATATAGTGACAAGAAATGCATGGACACCGCAACATAGATAGATAGATTCACACACACACACACACACACACACATATATATATATATATATATATATATATATATATATATATATATATATATATATAGTCATATAATGAGAAGCCAACAAACACTGACACCAAGTACAACATAGGGGAAATTGCATGTGCTTAATAAATGAAATAAAGTAATGATAAATTAATGGAAATTAAAGTGGATGAAAAAACAACTTGCCGCAGGTGGGAACCGAACCCACAACCTTCGCATGTCGCGTGCTATGCTCTACCAATTGAGCTACCGCGGCGGCGTTTCCCCATCCACTTTCTTGGGTATTTACGTGTACTAGTAGAACCCTGGGAGTGTTAGCCAGCGCCCCCACTCACAGACCTTGGCGGCGGACGTGGAACGTCTTTTTTCCGCAGGCGTCACGAGAACGTGACGCCTGCAGGACGCCTGCAGGCGTCACGTTCTCGTGACGCCTGCGGAAAAAAGACGTTCCACGTCCGCCGCCAAGGTCTGTGAGTGGGGGCGCTGGCTAACACTCCCAGGGTTCTACTAGTACACATAAATACCCAAGAAAGTGGATGGGGAAACGCCGCCGCGGTAGCTCAATTGGTAGAGCATCGCACGCGACATGCGAAGGTTGTGGGTTCGGTTCCAACCTGCGGCAAGTTGTTTTTTCATCCACTTTAATTTCCATTAATTTATCATTACTTTATTTCATTTATTAAGCACATGCAATTTCCCCTATGTTGTACTTGGTGTCAGTGTTTGTTGGCTTCTCATTATATGACTAATAAATATCGGGCCCCTCGGTTAATCCCCTTTCTTGTTTATATATATATATATATATATATATATATATAGACAGATAGATAGATAGGCTCAAAAACTGCTGAAGTAGGCGAAAATGCTGTGCGCACTAAAAACGAAACAGCCTTTAGTTAGAGATTGAAAGAGAGATCAAGCAAGGACAGGAAAGGTAGGGAGGTCAACCAGAAGAGCATTCGGTTTGCTACCCTACACTAGGGGTGGGAGGAAGGGCAATAAAAAGAGGAAAAAAGGAGAGAGTGAGCACTGAGTGCGTGTGGGCGGGACACTATGCAGAGGGACACTATAAATGGTCTTTAAGCCGGTGCACTTCAAATATTGCACTAATGCACGATTCACTTTTCGTGCCAGTGACGGGTGTAGCCACGTCCGAGTATCTTTGACTCTGTGAACGGTCTTAAGTCCACTCGGTGTAAAGTTTCCCGCAGAGAGAGGCGTACATCGTAGCGGGGGCATGTACACAATAGGTGCTCGATGGTCTCCTCGCACCCACAGAAATCGCACATCGGGCTTTCGGCCATTCCCAAACGATAGGAGTATGAATTCGTGAACACTACTCGCAGCCACAAGCGGTACAGCAAGGTTGCTTCGATGCGGGAAAGGCTAGATGGCAGTTGTAGCCGTAGCGTGGGTCCAGTTTATATAATCGGCAATTGAATGCACTTGAACTCCAGAGATCTTGCAACTTTTTGCGTGCATGTAGGCGAAGTTCTCTGGGAGCGCCCGACCTCGCCAAAGGTATTGAACGCGTCTGGGTATCTTCGTGAGCAGACCGGGCAGCCTTGTCAGCTAGGTTGTTGCCGACGATGCCACAGTGAGCAGGAATCCATTAAAATATAATGGTGTTCCCTCTTTCCAGAGCATGGTGGTGCATTTCCCTGATGTCAGGTATCATCTGCTCGTAAGTTCTGTGACGTAATGCAGACTTGATGCTATGGAGGGCTGCCTTAGGATCACAAAATACGACCCATTTCTCTGTTGGCTCTTCGGTGACGTACTTCATAGCGGCATGGAGAGCTGCAAGTTCTCCCGATGTAGATGTAGTCGTGTCCGACAATTTGAATTTAACTGTAACCTTCTTGGCTGGAACGACGAATGCGGCAGTTGAGCTGGTACGTGAGGCCGAACCATTGGTATATATATATGTATGCGGTCATGATGCGTCTGGTGCAGTAATAAGAGCGTAAGTTGCTTCAGAGCCGGCGATGGATGCTTGGACTTTTATGTAATTCCAGGAATAGCAAAATTCACTTGAGGCTGTCGTAGGCACCACCGAAGAGATGAAGGCTTCAATGCCGGGGCAAAATATGTCGGTATGCACTCTTGATGAGCGTTAATCACTCTTGAAAAGGTCGCTTGAGGTCTCTCGGCTGGTAGGGAGGCCAAATGGTGGTCGGGGATCCTTGACAGATGGCGAATGTGTGCTCTGAGAGAGTCAACAGCTACGTGTGTCTGGATCATATGGTCCCCAGCGATGGCAATTGCTGCTGCTGTGGACGTGCACCGAGGCATCCCGAAACACGTGCGTAGGACTTGACCTTGTATGTTCTCCAAAGCGCGAAAGTTCGTCTTGCATGCATTTCACAACACTGGTAGACTCTAACGTAGGAGTCCGAGAAACAGTACCCTGTAGAGCTGCATCATAGAACGGACTGGTGTACCCCAGTTTTTTTTTGCAGAAAAAAAAAGATCGAGCAATGGCAACTTATTTCTTCTTTAGATAGACGCAGTGAGGGCTACACGAGAGGTTGCGGTCAATGATTACACCCAGAAAGCGATGTGTCTTAGCATAGGATACAGCTTGGCCATTGATTGAAACAGGATACGATGACATTTGTTCGCGCGTAAAGCCAACCAATGCGCACTTTTCAGTAGACACGCTGAGGCCATGTTCTCGGAGATAAGATGCCGTCATGGTTGCCGCCCGCTGAAGCGTGGCTCATACCTGAGGGTGAGTCACCGCAGAAGCCCAGATGCAAATGTCGGCGTATATTGAGACGTGAACTGACCGCGGTAGGTACTCCGCTAGTCCTAGAAAGACGAGGTTGAACAGAATGGGACTCAACACTGCACCCTGCGACACACCAAGGCAGATGTAATGTTCCGAAGCTGGGCCGTCCTCAGTCTGTAAGAAAAAGCACCTCTCAGTCAAATAATCCCGAATCCATTGATACATCGGGCCACCAACTCCAACAGCTTCAAGTGAGTTCAGTATGGCCTGATGGGTGACGTTGTCGTATGCTACTTTTATATCTAGAAAAAGTGCCACTGATAGGCGCTTGAGGCTTTTTATGCGAAGCATATTACGAGAGCTCAACGCAGCTCCTCAGGCGCGGCGGTGTCGCCTTCAATGACCTTTGACCCCATGCCATACCACGTGACACCGTGACGTCACGACAAAGGAGAAACGGGGCTCCAACTCGCGCCGTCGCTCGCGGCGTCGCTCAGCTCTCGCAAGATGGGCTGGGTGGGAATCGAACCAGGGTCTCCGGAGTGTGAGACAGAGACGCTACCACTGAGCCACGAGTATTTTTTTTCTTTATTGCCGACTTCGACGTTCTAAATCATGGTTTACAAAGGATAAAACGTGTGAGCCACACTTTGGTCAACATGGTACTAAAATCTTTTCAACATCGCTAATTCATCAAATACAGAGATGCATTGCGGTGGATCAGGCTGCGCTTTGAAACCATCTCTCACACACACGACACTCTCAATGAAATTTTCCCGAGTCGGTCAAACAACAATGTCTCCGTTTTGGAATTGCAGTCTAGTTTTCCACATTGCGTGGAGGCTCAGGACCGTAATAAGGTCATACGGGACATCCTCAGTGTTATCAAACGGTAAGAAGCGTATTCCATATGGGTCTAGGGGTAAGTGTTTTTTCAATGTTCTCTGCAGAACATCCCAGTGAAAGATGGCGTCCCAGCAGTCTAGGAATGCATGTTCTATTGTTTCCGGTTTTTTGCATAATAAGCAGTCGGTTGTCCAGGGGATGAATATACCCTTTTCATGAAGCCAGGTCTTAACGGGAAGTGTGTTTGTGTGTAAGTTGAAGAAGAAAGTTTTAGCTGACGGCCGTATTGGCATTTTTTTTCACTCTCTTTAGGACATCTTGTCCTGGGCCTCCACGGTGTGGAAGACGGTACAAAGGCGCAGGGAACATCGTGTTCACGAGATCTCCGTATAGTTGTTTTCTTTGTAACGGTTGACAGGTATTGCTGTGAAAAACGTACATTCAACATCCTATATGACCATACCACTTCACGCAGGTAACCAGTCACAGCTCCTGGCATGTTGTGAACGGCCGAAACAATGAATCCTGGAATTTGTCTACACAGCCGTACCTGTATCACCGTTCGGAGAAACGGATCGTTTTGATCCCGTAAAAACACAAAACGTGACATGACTTGTCGCAGAAACAAATGAGTTAGACCAAGCCCACCTTTCTTGACAGGGAGGAACAAGTTCGTTCGACTCATCCTCTCCCAGGTAGACGCCCAAATAAATGTAGCGATAACTCGGTGAATTTTCTGTACGCTTACCCTCGCAGCACACAACACATTCATAACGTACCATATCTTAGATACTAAAAAGAGGTTGCAGACAGTGGCTCTAGAAAACATTGACAATTGCTTTCCTATCCACCCGTCAGCCTTTTCCTTTGCTTTCGAAGCTTGATCGAGCCAGTACGATTCAGGTTCACGGTAACTTCCGAGAGGCACACCCAAATACTGCGTTGGTAACGACGACCACGTCAATCGATAAAGGGCCTCCGGCGTGTCTTTCCAACTACCATGCCAGAAGCCGTAACTCTTATTCCAGTTTATCTGGGCTCCAGCTGAATCGCAGAACTTTTCAACGACAGTCGTGGCCTCCTTAATGCTCGCTTTGTTTGTGCAGAAAATCGCGATATCGTCGGCATATGCCAAGATTTTTACGTGTGCTGCCTGCAGCCGATAGCCTGCTATGCGCTCGTTATTTCTGATCGCCAAACAGAGTGGTTCAAGATAAGCAGCAAATACAAGGGGCGACAGCGGGCATCCTTGCCGCACAGACGAGCGCACGCGAAAGCTATCGGTGAGCTCCCCACTAACAATAATGCGCGTTGAGCATTCTCTGTACGCCATCGTGACGCCTTCCGTTATGACGTTGCCAACATTCGCTTGTTCCAGTATGCAGACCAAAGCCTTGTGCGAGACAAGGTCGAAAGCCTTTGCCAAATCGATCTGCATCATCGCGACGCGGTCACCAATCGCGTCGCAACACTCAAGCACACTTCGAGCCACGTGTACATTTGTTGTGATACTGCGGCCTTTAATGCCACAAGTCTGGTGCGGCCCTACCAATGTTTTAATTACACTTTGCAGTCGTTTGGCCAAAGCCTTCATGAATATTTTATAGTCGACGTTGGCTAGAGTTATCGGGCGATATGACCCTGGCAACAAAAGTTTTTCCTCATCATCACTCTTCGGAATTAGCACGATATATGAGGTTGTGAAAAACAAGGGCAATCTTTTTCGCTCAAACGCTTCACTTATAAATTCGTGAAGAATGCGGGCCAATGCAGACTTGAAGGTTTTATAGAAAGTGGCTCCCAAGCCATCGGGCCCAGGTGCTTTACCGATGGGCAACTCATCTATTGCGCACTCTATCTCACTCAGGCTTATTGGTAGTTCCAGACGTGTCCTAACTTCTTCATCGAGCTTTGGTATCAATGAGAGAAATTCTTTTTCGTAGCTATCTTTAAGGTCCCGCGGGTGACCTAATATTGCTTTAAAGTGATCGGCGATCCCTTGTTTGATGTCATTTTTGTCGCGCGTAACGTGATTGCCTTTAGCTAGCTGGCGGATTTCCTTCCGACATGCATACCTTTTCTCCTCTGATAAGGCTCGTTTCGTTGGAATTTCTCCCGCCCACAGCTTCTCAGACTTTGATCTCACAAGTGCTGCTTTATGTTTTTCTGTATCTATCCTTTCTAGTTCAGTTTTCACTTTCCTTAATTCGTCAACATACACACCAGGCTCGAGACTTTCCATGCTGATAAAAAATTGCAGTTGCTGGCGAAGATTTGTTTCTGCTTGTTTCTGCTTGTGTCCAATGACGCTGCTTCTTTGAATGGCTAACATTTTGACTCTCTGTTTCAATTCTTCCCATTGAATGGCAAAGCTTACTGGCTTGGCTGAAGTCAGGTTTTCTAGTTCCTTCACTACAGCATCGACAAAAACATCGTCATGTAACAACTGCGCATTCATTTTCCAAAGATCCCAGTCAAAGGTGTGTTTGCTTTGTCTTTTCCCGAACGTGGCAGTTACCAAACAGTGATCACTGTATGCTACAGCTTGCACATCATATTCACAACATAAGGGCACTAATTCGGCTGACACGTATAATCTATCTAATCGAGCGTGGCTATCACGCTGGAAGTGGGTAAATCGCGGGCGAGTACCGCTGGCAAAAACACCACCCACACCTTCCAGGTGATAATCATGCACCACTGCGTTTAGAAATTCGGCACTCTTATCAAGAACGCGTGAACATTTTGCTCGGTCTTCAGTATAGCAAACACAGTTAAAATCTCCCAGCAATATTACGACCTTGGAACAGTTTACGTACGCTTCAAGACGCTCAAAGAAAGATCGACGATCCGTTTCAACATTCGGCGCATAGATACAAATAGCACGATAATCCACATCACGAAAACAAAAATCATCCACTAAGAGACGCCCAGTTTCACACGAAAACACTGATTGCACAGAAATGCCAAAATTATTTCGTAAGAATATAGCGCAGCCGCCTGATCCACCAACAGCGTGACAAACGCATACATCAAAGTGAGCACGAAAATTGGACACCATTATGTCTGTTACCTCTTGGCTCTCAATTTTTGTTTCTTGGATTCCCACTATATGTAAGTCATTATCCAAGAGGAGACGACTTAGCTGACATTGCCGCCTTCTTGCACTGAGCCCTCTTACGTTTAACGTGGCCACACGCAGTGTTCCTTCAATATTAACCGCCATGGCTACACGGTATGATGGTGCCCATCACAGTTACACAAGGATGAGTGCTCATAAAGATGCGCCGGTAATCACATCTAATGCCTCTAAAGGAGACGCAACTCGACCTTCCGGAATGGGCACTCAAGTGCAACTTGGGCCCCCCTTCCTGGCAAGGTTCTAAAAAACTAGCGCTCAGGATGACGGCCATTGCGCTCACCAACCCCCCTACCCCACTCGAACTTGACAGCACGGAATTACGGAGGCGGTTTACCCGCCTGCCGTGGATCGACCGTAATGTTCGGCCGCAGTTTCAAGGTCGACCTCCTTATACCTGGTGCTTTGGGCGGTGGCTCGTCTCCACCGCTGTCATCTTGTTTCACCGTCCGGCTAACGGTCTGGTTGTGGGGCCGTTTCCCCGTCGTTTGGCTAGTTGGGCCGGTGAGGGTGTCCATGCCTTCAGGTTCGACGAGGCAGGAGGTCGCCTCCGTCTCAGGTGGGATCTTCTCTTCAGCATTCGGCATGGCCGCAGTGCCCTCTGCAGTCGCTTGTTGGTGTCCTGTGGCAATAGCCTGAGCGACTTGTTTCTCCTCCTGTTCAAGACGTACCGCCGGCTTTGCCACGACGTCAGCTGCTTCACCCGGCGCGGACGACGTGTCTTCCATGTCCGCCTCGTCCATGAGTAGGGCAGAGCTGTCCTCGTTGCCCACAGGTCCGGTCACGCTAGCGTACGTGCGCTCACACTGACTGTCTTCATGACCGAAAAGACGGCAGGCACCACACCGTGGAATACGGCACTCGCGACGAATGTGGCCCGTGCCGTGGCAGCGTAGGCAGAGAGGAGCCCTGCACGGCACAACCACGAGAGCCAGTTCCCCGGCGACGCTCACCTGATGTGGAAGATCGTCGAGCTTTACGCCCGGCTTCAACTTCAGCGTAACCAGTCTTGTTGTTGAGTTCTTATCAGCCACGCCGTGAACCCGCCAGTGCTCGCGAACGACGTCGGTGACCTTTCCAAACGGTGCGAAGGCAAGACGTACGTCCTCGTCAGGAACGCTGGGCAGCAGCCAATGCACTTTCAGGCGTACGTCCTGGTTGGTGGGGTCGATGACGAGACACCGGCCCTTTTTGACCTTTTTGACCTTTTCGGCCCTGACAATCTTTTTCACTGCGTCGCTGTCCTTGAAGGTCACGGCCCATACATGGCTCATACGGTAGGCCCCGAGAGCAGCCACTTCCGGCAGGAGCGATAACTGAGCGAGCGCATCGCGAAAATCTTCCACCCGGTATGGGCGGGCCCTGATATCACAGTGTAGAAAAACGGTATTCAAAACAAAACGCCCTGTTGGCAGACTAGGCAAAACAACTTGATACTCGTCGTCCGAGGCAGAAAACCTGTTACCGCGGCCCGTCTGGGCCGCTGAAGCCGCTCCTACGGAGCTCATGATTAACACGTCCGTCACGCTCGGTGGCCGGAAGCGTTCTCCTGCTGAGCCACGAGTACGATGCTTCAAAGCGGTACAAAAGCGCCTCTAGTGAATGCGGTGTTGCCTTAGAAACGAGTTGTTTCTAAGGCTCAGGCGTGCGTCGCTTGCTCAGGCGCACATTTCGTTGCCGCGCCGAACGCTGCGTTGCTCGACGCTCACCGCGTCCAATGCGGGGCGCGTAGTCGCTGGCGGGTCGACGGGAACGCTGTCGCGTTCCACTCTTGAAGGCGAAGCAGAGTAACGCATGAGTTGTTTCTTCGTCTAGCCGAACCAAATATAGCCAAGCAACAGCAGTTCACCAGGCTAAACAGTGGTTCAACAACTAAAATAAAGGCTAGTATGCTTCGCATCCTGGGCTTAACCTTAGCTAAGCCACAGCCATTTTTTTTATTTTGGACCCAGGTTACAATGTCAATGACGTTGTCAATGGACAAGCGACCTCGACGAAAGCCCTTCATGGTGTCCGGATAGTTGTTGAATCGCTCTAGGTACCATTCCAAGTTAGCGAGAATCATTCCCTCACTTTACCGACGCAGCTCGAAAGTGCAATCGGACGATATGGTGAGAGCTCAAGCGGAGACTTTCCAGGTTTCAGAATGGGGATCAAACGGTTCGATTTCCATTGTCTAGGAACGGTGCCGTTGTTGCAAGACTCATTTTAGTAGCTGAGCAGCTAATAACGTGCGTCATGTCCAAGGTGGCATAGGGTAGCATACGTGATGCCATCAGGTCCTGGTGACGAACGCCTGCAGGTCGCCAACGCAGCATCGAGCTCTTCGAGTGAAAAGAGCACGTTCATTTCTGGTTTACGTGCCTCAGGGATGTCATTCAATGCTGCGTCAGTAATGATGGCCACGGTCCTAGCAACCTGTGCACAGAACTCTTCAGCCACTTGAAGTTCCGAGCGGAGTTCGTAGAGGGCCAGAGCAGCAAAGGGCTTCCTTTGATGCGAAGACCCCTAACCGTTCTCCATATGCGCGAGAGCGATGTTCGGGGATCAAGCGACTGACAGAAAGTTTCCCATCGCTTGTCTTCCAATTTATCCATACGACGCTGGACTTTCTTCTGTATACGTCGTGAAGCCCTCAGATCCAAGACACACTTCGTGCGCCGATACCTCCTCTCCGCCTGTCGGCGTGCCGCACGCAGCCTCTTCAGTTCCATATCCAAGTCTGTTCGCCTTGCTAACCTTGTGAGCGAGCAGATGGATGTTTTCAATGTCTCTGCGATTGCATCTTCGATAGCGTGTGAAAGGCCTTCCCGACATGCGTCATCCATATCCTTTTTAAACTTTGTCCAATCAACCAAACGCAAGACAGTAGAGGAGCGTTGCTCAACTCCTCTAATCTTTATGTTTGTTGGAATATGGTCGCTTCCATGTGTTTCAATGTCCGTAAACCAGTGGACGCTTGAGGCAAAGCGCTGTGACACCAAAGTTAAGTCTAAGAATCTACTGTAGGTCGTGCCTCGCAAAAACGTAGGGCTGCCGTCATTCACACAGCATAAATCATAGTCGGCAGCAAAGGAGGCGAGACTCCTGCCTTTGGAATGAATTTTAGTGCTTCCCCATAGCTGGTGATGCGCGTTGAAGTCACCTGTGATAACCCTGGGGCCATTGTTCATCAATAATATTTTCTTGAGTCGTTCGCCGTCAAAGTGACCCGCTGGGGACATGTAGGCTCCAATTAGTGTAAATGACACATTCTTTTTTGGATATTCAGGCAGAAATATTGGTTGTCGTCATCAGGCTCTACCGCGTTAGCGATATATGTAAAGTCCGTGCGGATGCAGATGATTACTTTCGTGCTCGCACCGCATGGGGACGAGATGAAATATTCGTAACCGGACAGTCTGAGTGGAGTTGATGTATTTGGTTTGCAAATGATCAGTATTGGAAAGCGATTTGTAAAAATGAATTGGCGAAAGTCTGCTATACGGGTCCTTAGACCCCTAGCATTCCACTTTTATCTTCAGTGCGGAAGGGGACTATTGGTCGAGCCATGATGCTTAAACGATGCTAGCAAGCACTGGATTTAGTGCACCCAGTATTTGCAGAGCATTTAGAGCTGCTGGGGTTTGCAACTTGTTCAGTATGATGGGCATAGTATTAATTAGCGATTGCAACATATTAGCTACCTGCCTGTCTTGGTCGCACAAATCACTGACAGTAGACGTCGGGGGTTGCCCAGCAAAATTTTGCTGTGATTCTGTCGGTGGATGCTGTCATTTCGGTAGAGCCGGCCAAGATTCTGAAGATGTGGTCTTCTCAGTGGCCTTGTTCTTCGCGGTCCTTTCCACAGTGTCTGGCCTGGGTGGCAGAGGAGGAGGTGGTGTTGTAGGAAGTGGCATGCGCGTCGCAGAGACAACACGCTTCCTTGAGGAGCGCCGGCGACGGGAACGTCGCTTCCTGATTTTATCGGCGGCTTCGCGATGAGATGAATGATCCCTGGCCACCTCTTTTAAGATAGCGATTTCCTTCTTAATATGCGGGCATTTCTTCGATGAAGCTTAGTGTGACTCTCCACAGTTGGAACACTGCATTACAGTCGCGCCACATTTATCTCCATCGTGGGGCTCGACGCAACGGGGGCATGCTGCCTGATTTTCGCAGACGCTGCTCACGTGTTCCAGTTCCACGCATTTGGGGCACTGAAGAGGTTTTGCAATGAAAGGCCGCACTGCATGTCTGAAGTGTCCCACCTTAGCATGCAAGGGTATATATTTACCCTTGAATAGAATCTTCACGCAGCGTGAACTGCCTAGCCACTTAACATCAACAATGACCTCATCATTGGCTGGCTTGATAAGGATCGACAAGTCTTTATTAAGGATAGCGACGTCTACGTCGTAGATAACGCCGGTGACTACGTGAGATCCCAGAGGGATGTAAGAGCGCACCTGAATGCCGTCGATGTCCGTTACGCTACGTAGAGTGTTCAGAGCAGTTGCGTGCTGGACATCAACCGCCAGTAGACTTTTTCGGGTGTTGACTCGAATGTATGATATTTAATTTGGCACCAGGGCTTCCACTGACATCGATACAGATCGCCTGTTGAATAGCTTCATGCTGACGGTGGGAAACAAGGGCACAAATATGATGGTATTGACGTTCGGCCTCTGCGTGTGTCTTACTGTTTGCGTGCTTGACGATGAGGCCGTCCTGGTGTTTCTTCTCTTCACTCTGCGGCTCTGCACCAGCTGGAAGTCGTCATAGGAAGTGTCCTCACTGCTGAGAGAGTAGACATGGGGGTCCTCACTGTCGCTGTCGCTCTGCTGGCCGATCAGCTTCCTGGAGGCAGCCGCCGCTGACGCCGCCATCGCCGGCAGACGTGCGGGGTCGTTCACTTCCACCACGACAGAGCATGGAGCGATGACCAGCGGATGAACTTAGATTTTCACAGAAATAAGCTGGAGCTAGAAAGAACATCGCTGTATCAAAAAGCACTTCGTCGTCGTTCACCCTTGAGTTAGGGTTCATGTGGGGTCCTATAGCTTGGTACTTAGCGCTGAGGCGAAGCGAAGGGGATTAGAAGAAGGTTTAGTGGTGATAATTGCGACAGAAAAGAATGAATGAATGTTCTTTAAGAACGTCCTGTGCAGTCGCAAGTCAAACATTGGGATGTGCAGGCACGCTAGTAATACACAAGCTGTTGCATAACTTAATTTGCAGTCCAGCCAAGGTCCGAATAATGCGTAATCAGTAAGCATTGGATCTTTTGGATCAGACAACGTCTTCTGCTCACGTGCGTACCGGACGCGAACACTTTTACTTGCACATTTGAAATGCTGTTTCTGGTATGTCAAAAGAGTGTTTGGGGATGGGTGGGTTGAAGTAAATGCATATAAGTCGCGGTGAATGTCACACCTAATCGCATTCCGTGAACGATGAACGTTTAAGATTGCTCGATGCCTTGCGGATTTAGAAAAAAACATAATATTGTAAAACCTATGAAGGCGACTATGGTGAATGCTCGATGGCAACCGGTGTCTTTTTGTTGCAGTTCTGATAGTCGCATTCACGAAGGAATGACGTAAGGCATTGGGCGGTAAAAGTGACGACATAAGTAGAAGCGAAACACATACACAGGTGCCTGTGTGTGTGTGTTTCGTTTCTGCGTATGTCCTTGTTCTTCCTTTGTTACACTTAATGTCATTCCAAGACGATCAACCGAGAAAGCCACATTGCCCCCCTTGAGAAATGCCTTTGCGTCGGGCTCGGAAAACAGCCAGATAACAAATGTGGCACCATTTAAGGCTTTTCTCTTGGCTTCATTTGCAAAGCCCTGGACACCGCATGTAGAGTGAAGGTTATCAGTAGTACTTATTGCAATGTCCTTTTTTTTTCAGCATGAATGAGCGGTCTCGCAAAAAAAAATTATAAGAGTTAGTCTTCATTACGCCGTGAAGTATTTGCAGGACCTGCTTGAAGGGGATACTCAGACGCACCCGAAGTAGTCTCTCTGATCACGACAACCTCTGTAGCAACTTATCTTGCTTGCCACTGAAGCGATGCCTGCTGTTCATAGCCATACTTGGGTTAACTACGGCTCGAGCTGAGGCGGTAGAGTTTATAGAGCCGCATACGTAGGTGTGCTACATTGATAGCGACTGTGTAGCGATATTGTTGCCGTATTCACGCAAAATATTCCCGATGGTAGGTTCGAAGTCCTGATGGCAAAACGCCTATTTTTTTATTAATTCCCGCGTTAGGAAGGGCCACAAGAGGGTATAATAGCCACCAAGGAAGCGTGTCTAGAATGCTGGCAGGCGCAAAGCACGATAGTATCGATAATTGGTGCATTTGAATGGCGCTTCAGCAGCCACTTGTCGGGCGCTCGCATGGAGTCAGAGACAAATGATGCCGTATGTGTCCAGTCAACAGCCGAATGAAAGCACGAAGTGGTGTGAGATACATGCGCAAGGATAACACACTAAGATTCATAGTAATGCACGCAAATGCTATGTAATTATAGTGAAACATATCTATGGGTCTGTCTTTACGTTCGAAACTTTGGGTAAGGAAAAAAAAAATATGCTGACCTCCAGCACTGTGGCAATCAATGTAAGCGAAGCTTTGTCTGTTGTTTGCGTTCATTGATGTTATTTGGCGGTGATAGGTTGACGGCATACGACAGTCGTGACGGGAATTGAAATGCTATCTTGCCTGCTCCGCTTCTGTTTGTTGTTCTTGCTCCGCTCGACGCGTTATGCGAGCCTTCGCCTCGTCGGCACTTAGTTGACTCTTCGGCGCCATTCTGGGTTGTAGCGCTGTAGCTGACAAAACTGCCTCTCTCTCTCTCTCTCCCTATTCTCTCGCCAACATTCTTCCCGCTTACGCCCTCTACTGTCGTTGCTGTAGCGGGTGAGCACGGACACAAGCGCGGCAGCACCTTCACAATGTTTGTGAGGGGCCATGCCTAGTTGGGCGTGCATAGGGTATTGTGCAGATGCGACGCGGCGTAAACCTTGACACAAACTTCTGTAGTCGTGTTTAGTTTGGACCACACACCTGCCATGTGCTAACGCGATAACATTAAGGGCCCCGTGTCGTAGAAAATCTGGTGTCGACGCCGCGGGCGTCGCTTGGCGAATCATCATTCTGAACCACAACCGCGCTGTCCCACCACGTGGCGCATACCTTGTTTTACATTCTTCACAAAGTTATTCCTCATAATTTTTAGAATGACAACTCATGAACAAATCTAATGAAACAAAACACCGACAGCGCATGCCTTTTATGTTTTTGTGACGTGACCGCACCTCGACCACGTCCCGGCGCTGCCGGTGTTAGTGGCGTGCGTCTTGACTGCGTCTTGACGTGGCCGGTGTTAGCAGCGGGCCGGACAGCAGCAGCCACAGCAGCAGCGGCAGCAGCAGTGGGAAAGTCGAATGAATAGCCAAAAAGTTTTTCTTTTAAAAAAACAGAGTCGTTGTTACATGCTCCAACTTTTAATTGCCCCTACAGTGACAGTATTAGATCTTGGCATTGAGCGCGGGAGTTGGCCGACGTTGAGGAGGGTTTTGAGAACTGAAGGTTTATTTGCATTATTTACAGTAATACCACAAAGTAATGAACAGTCATAAAGTCATCAGCAGCCGGCAGCAAACCGGACGCTGCGGCCCGTGGCATGCAGAACGAAAAAAAAAGAACTCCTCTTCCTGTCTCTCGCTTTTAACCACTTCGGTCTCTCGGGGTCGCGTCATTTTCGGCCAATCATCGAACAACCTCAGGTGTCGTCATTTTCCTCCAATGGTAGGCGCCCGTGCAAGTGCCGTCACATTCTGCCAATGGCGACGCTCCTAGTGCTCCGTTGTCCGAGGGTTGACTTCCCTCGGGTGTCACCTTTTCGCCTAGAAGCGCT
The DNA here is from genome assembly GCF_038994185.2 of Dermacentor albipictus. Taxonomy (NCBI): domain Eukaryota; kingdom Metazoa; phylum Arthropoda; class Arachnida; order Ixodida; family Ixodidae; genus Dermacentor; species Dermacentor albipictus. Next base: position 49,952,235 of record NC_091824.1, read on the forward strand.
CTGCTGGAGGAGATGCGTTGTTCTCGAACGACCTTCCAGAGCCTATGCTTATTTCATAAGATTTACTACAAGAACGCTGCGCTTCGGTCGGCTTGGATTAACCCAGCACCATTCATCTTCTCACGTAGAGATCATACGCATAAGGTACATGTACGTTCCTCACTCTAACACACTAACACATTCACAATCATTTTTACCTGAAACATGCAACGAATGGAACGGTCTGCCAGCATCTATTGTTAATATAAGTAATCCCGTTCAATTAAGAAATGCTTTAGTTAACTACATGTAAATCATGAAACTTGCGTTCAATATATCATGTGACTTGTTATTGTATAAGTAGTATTTTTTCAAATTTACTATGTATGTATTCACCTATCATTCCCAACCTGTATATTGAAGTCTATGATGAGATTTCTATGGTGAAGTATGACTACTATTTTTTGTGTAAATTAGTGAGCTAGTATAATTTTCTATTTTTACTTATACTGTGCCTTTCCTGTATATCATTTTTTATTTTCTTTATGTAGCCTCTCCCCCTCTATAATGTGTATTTACTCTGAGGGTACTGTAAATAAATAAATAAACAAACAAACAAACAAATAAATAAATAAATAAATAAATGAATAAATAAATAGACAGCTTTGCTCGGGGCCAAAATCAACTACTTGGAACCATGCCAGCCACCCGTTGCACTATCGGGAAGAGTCAAACAGGGCGGGAGACAATAGCTCGACGTGCGGTGTATGAGGCGGGGGTCGCCAACCTGTCTGAAGGGTCCGGTAACGTAGTAGATGCGCCTCGGTGCACCATAATTGGAATGCGACCGCGATTGGATGTGGTCGGGGAACATGAGTGATGCCAGGAAAAGGGTCCGTATCCAACATCAGCAAGACAATTTTTTTTCTCCATGCCGTCGGGGGAGTATTATCTTCTGAATACGTTCGCATTTAGAAGTAAGAACTGGTGCCAAATTGACCATGTGCAAATTCACAACAGTTTTCGAACACACATTTGCATAAGACACAAAGTTACTAGGAAAAAAATGACTTGGCTAGTTTGGTGGAGGGTGGGGGGGTTAGAAATGTAGTTGCACATAACCCTTTCGCCCGGCTTAGCGTTTTACTTTCCAGAACAAAACGAGCAAACCTATGAGATTGTTCCGACAATCAAGTCATTTACGGCTACGCACAGTAATGCCCACCTACTAGTTGTAAGCTTCCACTGGAACTGTAGCAGTAGTTCCAGCTTTATTCTTGTTCGACCCTCGGCGATGGTGAGGATGCAGGACGAGGAGGCGGCCTTGAGACGACGAGGCGATAGCAACGATGGCAGTCGTTGTGGACGTAACGACGGATTAAAAATTAAAAAAAATTAGATTATGGGGTTTTACGTGCCAAAACCACTTTCTGATTATGAGGCAGGCCGTAGTGGAGCACTCCGGAAATTTCGACCACCTGGGGTTCTTTAACGTGCGCCTAAATCCAAGTACACGGGTGTTTTCGCATTTCGCCCCCATCGAAATGCGGCCGCCGTGGCCGGGATTCGATCCCGCGACCTCGTGCTCAGCAGCCTAACGCCATAGCCACCGAGCAACCACGGCGGGTGTAACGACGGATGGACACAGCTAACCGGATTTGGAGCTTCAAACTATTGTTACAGAAAAATATGAGGAACGCTCCACAATATATTGTTCACATTCATTCGCGTCTAAAAAAGACCATTTTGTGGAGAGAGGATAGGTCAATACGGTCCCGCAATAGGGTACGCATCTGCTGTTAATTAGTGAGCGATTATCAAGCTAGTAAGAAATTCGCTTTTCTTTAACGCAAGTGAAAGTAAGGACTACACCGTAATAGTGTACTCCGAAGTTACATGTGGTCGAAGTCATTGAGTGGCCCAGGCTATGATTGGGAGACAAGTATGGAATGCCATGTGCTTTTACTGCAGGTCTTTGATCGTTCGGTAGCCGAGTGGAATCACGGAGAAACCGGAACCCATACCAGCAGAATCACATGTATCGCACACGCCTTTTTCGGTATGGCGTCCCAACATCCAATTTCAGACCTCTACTAGTTCCGAGTAAAACGCAGAACAGACGTCCTTTTCTCTACCACATCGAAAGGTTCCTTGTCAAGAGGGCCGGTTTATGCACTGCAACGCCATGCTTGCATGCGTTGCGCGTCCGAAGGACTTACGGATCAATGCGAGCACATCGAGTTCTGTTTTACAGGCTTGCTGCAATAACAGGAGAAAATATTGTCCGACTCGCCGATAAAATGACATTGAGAAAGACTGAGAGTAACGTCGAAGTAGCTTCTCTTTTTTTCTGCAGTCAATGCCGGCGACTGCGGTTATACGAGGTGATCGAGAGACGCGACCACTGGCAGTTAAGAGAAAAAAAAAAGTCTGATCCAATGTGCTTCCATAGCAAGGATGTGACCGTGGTGTCCATATAGGTCCCGTGGGTGCAATAAACCTACGTGGTCAAACATTCGAACCGTGAGCAGTGCTCGAAATGGCCTTGCAGAGCTGAGACACACTCGTAAAGCGAAATGAAGTCTGGGTTAGGAACGCCCTTTGTGTCTCACTTGCATTACTTTTGCAAGGCCGACGGTAGTTCTACCTTTTACGTGTGGCCGCAGTCGATAGCTACGAGTGGAAATGCCAACAGCCTCTTATCACTTCTTCAACTCTCCTGTACGTTTTCTTCTCGCTGTCATTATTATTGTTATTATTATCATAATAATAATATGATTATTACCTGGAGAATAAGGTACTATTGCCAGGTGCGGGCAGAGTGCCCTGCAACAGGGAGGAGCACGGAGCCGGAGCACGCGCGCTTCCCGTTGCTGTGTGACGTAAGCAGAACGCCTTCTGTAGGGGCAGGACTTTGCGTTCACTGAGCGTCCCACTTTCGGTTTCGTGCACTCCGACAGCCGAAATTTGTCTTGTTAGAGTCCGCGGGTAATCAGGTCCTGCCAGATCGAAAAGTTGACATGACTTGTACGGAGAGCTGACTTCAATTTCCCGTTTGCGACGAGGACAGTAAAACTAAATGTTTAAATGGTAATTATTATATCTTTCTTCATATGTGACTAATTGCCACGTGTCCCGCCACCCCATGGTCGCCACCATTGGCAGCGTATTCCCAAAGCGACCATCGTTTTAGTTGATAGCAGCTATATCTAAATGTTACCGAAAATATTGACAGACACACCCGGTATCAACATCGTTTTCGGACCGGACGCACGAAACAACTTTTCAAGTTTAAACACGTACCTCACAATAATTTCACCTACATGCAGACCTAACCGTACGAACACCTTCTTTACAAAATCATTCATGAAATTCGAATCTACTAGCTTCTGTTTCACTGCGGGCTCCGCAGAAGACTAGCAGGAGAACATAAACTTTCCTGCCTCTACCAGCAGACACCTTCTTCTCCACAGAATGCAAAGTCTATGTAACTATCATTTTCTCCACTTTCATATTTTCAAAACGTGTTATCTTCTTTCTGTAACGACAATTGTACTTTTTCTTGAGCCTTCTTTCTAGCATTACTCCTTTCCTTTCCCCCACATTTTCTATCTCTCCCTACATGAGTACTCCATCCGGCGATTGTATCTTGTTGCTATCTTTCTTATTGCATAGCTGTTCACTTAGTTCTTATTTGTTGCTATTTTTCTTCAATTTTATTCCTCCCATAACCTTTGCTGTACTTGTTTTACGTTTCTAATCCTTTTGCTTTTGTTTCTTTGTGCACCAGCACTCAGACCTCAATGTTGTTCTCCTGTAGGTTGGATGAGCTGTTGATTGATTGATTGTTTACCTTATTGCGGCAGATATTACTATTGACATTTAAATCATGCTTATTTAAATAACGGGTACAACCGTTATGCCACAAATGTGTATCTCCCGCTCATAATTATTTTAGTCATTGCTCATAACGTGTATCACTAGTCATGTAACTGCAATGGCCTGGACAGCTAACATGACCCTCTGAGCATGACCATGCGGCTGCCTTCTAAAAACAACAACAAAAGCAGAACCCGCTGTATTGCCTTAGCAGCAAGGGAGTTTTTATGTTGAACAGAAGGTTGCAGGTTCCCGTACCGGCCGCTGTAGCCATATTTGTTTAGGGTAGCATGCAAAAAAACTACTCCTGTGCCAAGCATTGGGTACCCACTTAAGAAACCCAGCGGTCACGATGATTCCGTCGAGTTCGACTCGCTGGATTAATTTTCAGTCTCTCAATTTTAGTGAGTTTCTGTAATCAGAGCAGCTCAACTTAAGCAGTATATCAATCAATCAATCAATCAATCAATCAATCAATCAATCAATCAATCAATCAATCAATCAATCAATCAATCAATCAATCAATCATCAGTCAATTGTCGGCAAAATTTTGTCTTCCGCCGGAAATGAAGTCCTTTGCGTGAGTAAGCATGCTTTCATGCCTGCTGTGCATATTAGTTCTCTTCAGTAAAACATTTATGCAAAAAGCGACTTGGTTTTCCGAGTACGAGCCCCATTTTTATAATCGCACTAGAACGGTGGGTTCTTGTTTAACATTTTGCCTTGTAGCCATTGATTCTTCCGCTGCTTTGCTTCTCGCGTCACCCACTGCGCCTGCAAGTACTTATACTTCTATAGTGAGACGAAACTGCGCATCTGGGCGCTTCAAGATAATCAACTGTATCCGTCCAGGGAAGCAGTAAAAGCGATCGCGGCCAAGGTGAGAAGGTACACCAACGTAGCGTTAACATTTGGCAGGTGCAGAATGGTCTATATTAAGAGGAAACTTTCATTTGGAATTCCATCATAGATTAGAGCGCAATCAGAACATGACAGCTTCAGGAATATATTTTCGTTCCCAAAATAAAAATAGTTCCAGAATACAAGTTTGCAGAGGAGATACTTTCCACTACTCCATCATCCCCATAACAGTGAGACAATTTTCTTGGTTATTTATGCTTCCTAGTAGAACCCTGGGAGTGTTAGTCAGCGCCACCAGTCACAAAGCTTGGCGGCGGGTGTGGAACATCTTTTCTGCAGCAGGTGTCACGCGAATGTGATCTTTTTGGGTGAAGACAGCCGGTCAATAAAACCACACGTGCTACCTGGAGACATAAACGTTGCCGGATTCGAGACCCTCGTTATGTTATAAACGAGAAGAAAGGGTGTTAAATTAGGAGCGCGGTTTTTATGAGTCATATCGTGAGAAGTCAACAAACCCTGACACCAAGGACAACATAGAGGAAATTACTTGCGTTTAATAAATGAAATAGAGAAACGACAAATTCATGGAGATGGAAGTGGATGAAAAAACAACTAGCCGCAGGTGGGGAACAATCCCACAACCTTCGCATCCGGCGTGCGATACCAATTGAGCTACCATGGTGCCGTTCCCCATCCAAATTCTTGGGTATTTATGCTTCCTAGTAGAACCCTGGGAGTGTTAGCCAGCGCCACCACTCACGAACCTTGGCGGCGGATGTGGAACATCCTTTCTGGACATCCACTCGGCAATCGAGCCCTTGTAACTCGTACTTGGTAGCAGAATGCCACAGCGAGGGTATTACGGCAGCCGGTTGTACAAAAAGGGACCGATCACCACATTGTAGTGTCTACGTCTCACTGATACCAAAAGTCTGTGGTTAGTACGTAAGAATAATATGAACATGGACAGAGGGAAAGGCAGGAAGGGTAATTAGGTGACAACTAGCTTGCTACCCTAGACAGGGGGAGGGATGAAGCTTACGCAAATGCAACTTCATTCAATGTGCATTGAAAGGTAGTCACATAGTGCAGTCACCTTTAAACATTGTAGCAAAGCTCTAGCAGCTTCCTGTGCAGACGGTGGTACAGTCCACGCTCAAAACATCTAAGGCGTCTTGTCGGCTTTAAGCGGCACTTGGATAGTATCTCTGGTCCTCAAAAGAAGAGCAGTAGCAAAAATTGTGCCAAATGGCCACTTTGGAACCGCAAAAGCTGCATGGTCGCACTTACATAGATAAGGCGGTGGGCATAGGGGCAGTTAATGGTGATCCTTTTGCTGGTGGATGTACATCGAAGCGGGAGAGAAATAAGCGAAGAAGCAAGCTGGGATCTGCCACTTAAAGGGGCACAACGCCCGCATAATTTTTAGGAAGAAGGTAGAACAGGGATTTAAGGTAAAAAAGAAATAATTCAACTATGGTCTTTCCCAAGGCAAAACAATGATATGACCCACCGAAATAACTTCGACAACCTAAAGTTGGTTAATGTGCACCCTGCACACTGCACACGAGCGTACTTCCATTTCATCCCCATGGAAATGCAGCTGCCGTGGCCGGGATTCAAAAAAAAAGTATGGAGTTTTATGTGCCAAAACCACGATCTGGTTATGAGGCACGCCGTAGTGGGGGGACTTCGGAAATTAGGACTACCTGGGTTTCTTTGTCGTGCACCTAAATCTAATATACGCGGGCATTTTACACTTCGTCCCCATCGAAATGCGGCCGCCGTGGCCAGCATTTGATACCGTGAGCTTGTGCTTAGGAGCTCAACAGCATAGCCACTAAGCAACTACGGCGCGTGCAGCCAGTATTCGATCCCGCGTTTTCGAAGTTAGCAGCGCAACGCGAAAGCCACTACGCTATAGCGCTGGTTTGTAGTTAAAGAGGAAGGAAGTAAAGAGGAAGAAAGTAACAAAATGTGAGGTCTCAAGAACTAAAGCAGAGCAACAACAAAAAGTAAAGTGCGAGGGTAGGAACAGCGAAAAGAAAGATGTCTAGAAAGCGTCGAGGATGGTTTTTGATATTATATAACGGACCATAACTTCTAAAAAGCTGTTCACTTCATTAAAGAAATGATGCACTTGAAGGCATATATTTCTTTCAGGGAGAATATATCGGTAGCCTCTGTTGCTTTATTGCGTAATTACCTAAAGAACAGGGCCCTTAAACAGCGCATCTGTAGCGCTAGCATAGGCGGCTATATATACACATATACATGGGATGATTCGTCATATATCTGTGGTCTCCATTTGCGTGTGTGCCGGCGTGGAAGCCGACTTCCATCCTCCTTTCTCACAGCTAGAGCCCTCTCCCGCCGCCCTCTGAGGGGAGGGAGTCGGTGGGACTGGAAGACGGGCCTTCCCGCCCGAGCACCCCAGCGCAGCACCTAAACCTTGAGACGTTGTAAAGCTCTCACTCGACACCATGGAAAGCCTGAATGAGCTTTATAATTTTGCGTTGGGCGACGAACGCGCCTCGTAACGAACAGAACGCGTCCCTCTCGCTCCAGTGCGACTATATCGGCGGTGAAATTGCGATGATTACCGACCACCAGATACGCAGGTGCAAGATTAAAAGCAAGCTATTCGCTTGGGTATCTTCGCACGTCGCACCAATGCACGGCCTGAGAAGAGCAAACGCAAGCTGGCACATTCATTCCGCTGACTTTTATTCGTTATTCTAGCGCAACGTGCAAATACATAAAGTCCCCGCACTGCATCAACCCTTCAGAAAGGATAAATGTACGATCGCGATAGTCTGACTAAATGTCACTTACGGTCTGTGTAAATGCATTACTTTGATGGATGCGGGAACGACGATGAGGAGATAAAAGTCAGGCAACATTTGATTGCCAACAACTCCAGTCATAGGTGGTACACAAAGAGTTTAATCTGAAAAGATTGTTAAGTGCATGCTTGTCATAAGACCAATACCTCTCCTCGTGACAAAGGGCGCGTTAAGTTAGCGCGCTCCGAACTCCAAAGGAGCACGCTCGAGTGCGCTCGAGTGCGACGCCTTCGGAGCTTAACTTAACGGCCATTTTCGCCGACTGTTTTCGGGTGCACGAACGTACCGTCTGGCGAATGTTATGTTGCTTCCGCATCCGCTATTGCACTTCGCGTGCTTCTCGAAAATGGCCCCGCCGACCGTACTTCTGCAGCCCTTGTTTAGACGATGAAGAGGTAGAAGAACTTGACGCGCGGCGACGGAGGCAGCAGCAGCAGCAGCTTACGATGCGATGCAAGCTCAAAGCGCGCCAACACGTTGCCGATCTCGCCTGACAGCAGTTTCAGACGCCCGGCAGCGCGGCGGCGAGAGGAACGAGTGGGCAAGGAGAACGGACTTGCATTGGTGGAAAGAGTAGGAAACACGTCATTTTTCCGGAAGCCGTAGCAGGTGCGCGCTCTCGCGCACCGTTTCCAGGATGGTGCGCGTAGAGCGCGCTCCGCAATCACGCACCGGAAGTCGCTTTTTAGCCGTTAAGCTTAAAAGAGCGCGCTCTGCTGGCTAGAGCGCGCTCGAGCGCCTTAACTTAACGCGCCCAAATATATTTAAAGCTCCAGCAGCATGCTTAGCTGGTGTTTCGAAACCACTTGAAGGATCCATTGAATAGCATTCAACATTGAATTCAATTCAACGTTTGCTGCGGTGACCGGGGTGCTCTGACGTTGAGATCTTGACCTCGAAACCTATCGCGCTCGAATCCCTGCCACTACGGTCGCATTGCCGTGGCAGCGAAATGTACAAATGCTCGCGCGGCGCGTTTGGGACGCATTTAAAACAATACCAGTGTGTGTAAATACTTCCGAACTCACCCGCAGCAGTGTCCTCGTAACCTCCGTGTACCTTTGAAGCATAAAGCCCCCAGTTTAACTTTGTTTAATGTAATTTATTTCCGATTGAGTGATAGCTATCTGAAGGTAAGAGGAAACAAATCAAATGTAATTGTCATGGTGGCATAAACCTTGCAAGGTCGGTCGTGCGAAAAGGCCCCGAAGCAATATAATTGCGATGTGTTATCAACTTCATATGCGTGCCTTTGCGTAGGAGAACGTGACAGACGAAATATAGAGAAGGAAAAGCCATAGTACGTACCATTGCTTCGACACTGAGACACATGTTTACTCTTGCCTGCAGGTTTAGATAGCAGCTTGGATGTTTGGATGACTGCATGTATAGGTAGCCTTGCAAATACTTTCGGCGAGAAGACACCATTGACGTCTCATTTAAAATCATTTAGCGCTACAAAATCAGTTCTCAATCTTAAGAACAAAAAAAAACCTTTAAACTGTCACGTGGTAGTGACGGTGAAGAAGGAAGCCAAAGTGTGATTATAGAAACTGGCATTTTATTGGGCGAACTTGTGCCCTAAAAAGCAGGCTATACTCGAAGAGCAACGATAGCGGCGAACACACTCGGCGATCGTCGAAAATCTGATCAGCGGGTCAAGCGCGTCGGCTTTTATACATACGTCCCCGAATATTCCAGAGTAACCGCTGGGACCCGCGTGTCTTCCACAAAGTGCTACACTATTCGCGTCACGCATAAACGCAATCAGATTACACTAGTTGCGGTGAAAGACAGTGGACAGAACCATCGATAACAATACAGAAAGTTGTTTTACATGCAGGCGCGTCCTGCGCTATGCGATAACATTTGTTAGGCGATAAAAGTGGTCGCCCGATAAAGATAAAGAAGTACTCGTGTCAATACATTAAAAGTGAAATGAAAACCAGCTTGTGAGCTTGCTATCAAGTTCAAATTTAGCTCGGCATTTCTAACCCCTTTTATATTAGTTTTCCCTTTCCGGCCTTTTGCGTCTGTCCGTCTGCCTGCGTAGAAAATGTACCTTTCGAAAGTGCTGTAGCTACGGCTGTTATTTTTTCTCCTTTACACGTTATGTATTAATGTGAAGAAATTTGTCATGTGCGATTCGTGCGGGTGGTAACACCCCAGTGTAATGCGTAAATGAGTAAGTAAATGTAATGAGTGAATAAATAAATAAATAAATAAACAAACAAATAATAAATAAACAAATAAATAAATAAATAAATAAATAAATAAATAAATAAATAAATAAATAAATAAATAAATAAATAAATAAATAAATAAAGAACGCTACTACCGAGGTCCCCAGATGTTCAAAAGGCTTCCTCCCGCCAGCAAGCATCTTGCCAGCAGAGCGGACGAAATCGAGTAATTTAGGTGCCTAGCTGCCGCATTGCTTGATAATGGCCTGTCGTTGCCGCTTCACTGAATACCGTGCTATCTGTGCAAGACAGAGAACCGCGCTGTGAGGGGCCTTCGCTTCAAGATGATTGCCATTTTCTTGTTTCCCCCACCAACGCCTACGAACGTGAAGTTTGTTCTCCAAGCACGACTTGATCCCCACTCCGGATTGCCGTGTTCGCTCGTAAAAAGAAAAGAGAAAGAAAAGCTCTCGATAGAACGTGCGATCAAAGCGTAATAGCTCTGTGTTCAGAGACGCACACGCCGTGGCTCTTTACGTCTGTGAAGGCTGTAGACGTCGATGTTTTAACTGCTCGCATCACTGCACATTGAAGAAATATCTGGGGGCTTGAGAATAGCATCTTATTTATTTTCTTTGTGGTATTTTCCCATGCGCCTCACTGCATACGATTTTTTGGATATTTCACTCCATTCCTCGATTTTGCGGTTTAGAAGTGAGAGTCTTGTAGTATTTGTTGCTGCAGTACGGAGTAGCATTTCCGCTGTCGCTTTGAAGCTTCGGGCCTAGAGGATTTAGGGACGTACGGATGCGCTGTGTACACCGCAACTACTTTCTTTCTGTGCGAAGCATACTATGGCTGAGGGAATTAAGCCTTCCAATCACCTAGCCCAAAGGACTACAGCAGAAAGCCACGATAGAGATCTCCACACCGCGTTTTTCTTACACGCAGCAAGTAATTAAGAAATACTGCCACATCCCACAACTTTTCGACTGGTAATAGCTGCATTTCGAGAATGCTAGAATCTCTTTTCTATTCATATGACATTGTAAGTGGGCAGAGTGCTTGCTACATTATGGCAAAGTGGAGTCATATAGTTTGAACAAGAACAAGCAGTTATGATTAACACAGTATAAGACAATCACTAGGGTTAAGCCTAATTATTCTCCGAATGACCTCATGGCTGCTAATAATATTGAGGTATCCAAACGCCGAAGAAACAAGTACTGTCTAAACTCTGCGTCTTAATTTAATCTACATGCCCGAATATATTTGCCCTCTCTCTTCACTCGATATACAGGTCATCGCAGATCCCCTTTTATAATGTCACACTTGAATAAATTACGCTGTTCGAAAATCGTGGGTTCGATTCCCACCAAAGGTAGAAGGTTCGGCTCCCTATGAGTTTTTGGTGCCATAACGCAGGACATCGCATTTTTCGGCCCACGAATGATCTAAAGCATTCGCCTTAAAAAAATTGGCCGAAGGAACATCACGGTGAATGTCGATGCTACTGCGTTAAGAATTGAAGCAACACATAGATGCACCGCATTGCAACCACAGAAGGGTGTCGTGCATGGCGCTTCTATGCCGGCAGGGTGCTCCTTCGCGCTTCTTTCTGACATGGCGCCCGGTCTAGACGCATTGAAGCCCTCGCGTGGCGCGCGTATTAGTACATAATAAGAAAAGATTGCCTGGATATTTATCACGTCAGTACAACGGTTAAATTGGCCCATACGTAGTGACCCAAGTGGGCATCAAAGAGATTTAGTGAAGAGAGAAGAGAGAGAAAAAATAATGCAGCGAAAGGCAGGGAGGTTAACCAGAGGTAGTTCCGGTTGGCTACCCTGCACAGGGGGAAGGGTTAAGAGGGATAAAAAGAGAAACAGAGTGGAAGGGGGAGATAGAAAGAAAGGGAGACAAGCCCGAACAAAGCGCGTACACTACAGAGTGGTAGGGGGCGGCATTCTTAGAGTCTGTCGTGAAGCCCCGTAGACCGCAAGAGCCTTAATAGTGCGAGTAAGGCCTTCAACGCAGGTGTTCTTTCGGAGCATTGGCCTAAAGCTTTTAGTTCTGAAAGTGGACGATTGTCCAACTGGTCCAATAGTCTGCACATCACTTGTCTCTGAGCACTGCATCGCGGGCAGACACAGATAATGTGTGCGAGCCTCTCGTCGATGTTACATGTGTCGCACGTGGGGCTGTTGGCCATTCCTATGAGGAAAGCATAGGCGTTTGTAAAGGCAACGCCTAGCCACAGACGGTAGAGCATGGTCTGTTCACGTCGTGGTAATCCAGGCGGGAGGTGCATCCGTATGTCTGGAGACAACGAACGCAACCTACACATGGTGAAAACAATTGAGTCCCACAGGGGCAAACTACACTCACGGGACATCAATCACAGCTCAGCCGCAGCGTCTGTTCGCGAAAGCGGAATGAAGACTCGTTGACAACTTTCATGTGTAGATCGGGCGGCTTCGTCGGCGTGGTCATTCCCGCTGATGTTACAATGTCCTGGAAGCCACTGAAAGATTATGTTGTGTCCCTTGTCATAGCGTTGATGATATATGTGCCGAATTTCTGAGGCCAGTTGTTCATTGGGTCCGTGGCGCATTGGGCTTCGTAGGCACTGAAGGGCTGCCTTGGAGTCACTAAAGACTGTCCATTGTTGCGGTCGTTTCTGCGTAATGTAATCGAGTGCAGCACGGAGCACCGCGAGTTCTGCACCCGTCGATGTCGTCGCACATCAATTTCTTAATTTGATTTCCTCAGATTGTGCCGGGATGATGACTGCAGCAGCAGAGCTGTTGAGTTTTACTGAACCATCTGTGTATACATGTTGCCGGAATCTGTGCACGTTGTGAATGTGCCCCAAAGTTACTTCTTTCAAAGCTTGCAATGGCGCTCCAGCTTTCTTTGTTATTCCTGGAATTGTCAGTTGCACTTGCGGCCGGTGCAGACACCACAATGGATCTGATAATCGTGTAGCGGGCGTAAATTCTGATGGCAAATACGACTGATGTCTTACAATAGTTTTAGCAAAAGTTGAAAGTGGCCTTTTTGCTGGCAAGCAAGCAAGATGGTGTGAGGGAATCCGAGTCAGGTGTCGGATGTGTGCTCTCAGGACATCTGTATCAACGTAGACTGTCAAAGGAGCGTCTCTGGCTATGGCCACTGTCGCAATCGATGACGTAGTTTTGGGAAGACCGAGACAAGTCCTGAGTGCTTGGGCTTGCACGCTCTGGAGTTTGCGAATATTCGTAGTGCAAGTATTTCCTATTACAGGTAAACTGTACTGAAATGCGAATATTCGTAGTGCAAGTATTTCCTATTACAGGTAAACTGTACTGCAGGAAGCCCAAAAACAGTGTTTTATATAGTTGCAACATTGACGGTACGGTTGCGCCCCAGGACTTCCCGCCGAGAAACGCAAGAAGGTCCACCATGGCGGCCAAACGCTTTGTCATGTACGAGATGTGGGGGCTCCAAGACAAGTCTCTGTCAATGATGACACCACGAAATGGGTGCGTTCGTCTGTATCGTATAATTTGGTCATTAATCCGCAAAGCATACGGGGCCATCGATTTGCGAGTAAAAGCAACGAGTGCACATTTCTCAGCGAAATGCTCCACCCCTTGTCTTCTTAGGTATCTTGACACAGCCGTTGAGGCTTTCCAAAGTCGTGCGCGGACTTGTACACGTGTCACGCCTGAAGCCCATGCGCAAATGTCGTCTGCATATATGGAGAGCTGTACGGTTTGCGGTAACGAATCAGCGAGACCAACGAGCACCAGGTTGAAAAGGGTAGGGCTGAGTACTCCGCCTTGCGGTACACCACGACTGGTATAGCTAGATGGCGTTGGTCCGTCTTCAGTAAAAATAAAGAGAGATCTTCCATTCAAATAGTTGCATATCCAGCGAAAGGTGCGTCCACCAATCCCTATAGCTTCTAAGGCGTCCAGAATTGCATGATGATCTACATTGTCGTACGCACCTTTAACATCAAGGAATAGGGCCGCAGTGATTCACTTCAGATGTTTCTGCTGTTGTACGTATGTTACCAGGTCAATAACGCTATCTATTGACGAGCGGCCACGTCGAAAACCAGCCATTACCTCTGGATAGACGTTGTAAAATTCCAGGTACCATTCTAACCGTGCAAGGATCATTCGCTCCATTACCTTGCTGACACAGCTGGCCAGTGCTGTTGGACGGTAAGGTGACAATTCCAACGGGGATTTGCCAGCCTTGAGGAGTGGAACAAGCCGACTGGATTTCCACGTTGTAGGGACCAGGCCGTCACGCCATGATGTGTTGTATAGGCCAAGAAGGGCATCTCTGGCCTCTTGACCAAGGTTTGCAAGCGCAGAGTATGTGATGCCATCGTATCCTGGTGACGAAGATCGCCTGCACCCAGCAAGTGCGGCCTCCAGTTCTTCGATGGAGAAAGCAGCGTCCATACGAGGATCTCGGGAGCAAGAGGGCACAATGGGAATAGGTGCGCAAGGTGAATACGTGAGCGCCGGAACCGCGATCCTTGCGCAGTAATCTTCGGCTACCTCGACTTCTCGGCGTCCTTGATGTAGGGCTAGAGACTCAAATGGACGACGCTGTTGAGGAGCTGTTCGAAGTCCACGGATTTCTCTCCAGACAACCGACAGATGTTTACGCGGGTCGAGAGACTCACAAAACGATTTCCAGCGTTGATTTTGCAGTACAGCAAGGCGACGCTGAATTTTCTTTTGAATGCGTCTGGCCTCTCTAAGGTCGTACAATGATTTAGTCCGTCTGTACCGTCGCTCCGCACGCCGGCGGATTGCACGGAGGCTCTGTATTTGCGAATCAAAATTTGTGTATTTTTCTAATGGCCGAAATGAGCGCATAGCATCCTGCATAGCTTTGGCGACCTCAAATTCTAGTGTGGACGAAATGCCTTCGTGGCATGCGTCTTCCATAAGTGATTTAAACACGGGCCAATCGATTGTTTGTTTAAAATTTGATGGAACGGATTTGGTGAGGCGTTTTATCTTCAGGTAGGTAGGAATGTAGTCACTTCCGTGGGTTTCTATATCTGTGAACCAATGTACGCAGCGAGTGAGGCATCGCGAAACAAATGCTAAGTCTAAACAACTACTGTACGTCCGGCCGCGCAGAAACGTGGCACTGCCATCATTTAGACAACAAAGTTCATGGTCGAAAGCAAAGGACACGAGGTTTCTTCCTTTGGAATTTACCTTATTGCTTCCCCAAAGTGAATGATGCTAGTTGAAGTCCCCAACAACAATCCATGGACCAGGTGTCGCATCTATAATGTCACTCAGTCTCTGCCTATCGAAACGGCTTGATGGAGAAAGGTAAGCGCCCACAAAAGTAAACGCAAGTTTTTGTTTTTTCACGGTCAAACAAACATAGTGATTAGTGTCATGTGGCCACACTGGATGAACAACGCAAGTCAGTTCACACCGTATGTAGATGATCACGTTGCTAATGTCAGTACAAGTCGATGATACATGAGGTTCATAGCCTGAGATCCGGACGGGTTTCTGTAGTTTCGGTTCACAGACGACAACAATGGGGAATCGATTGGTGAAAACGTAATGGCGAAAATCACTGCAGGATTTCAGGCCACGGGCATTCCATTGCATAATAGATGCTTCCTTGACTTGTCTGAAGAACGGCTGATGCGGTAGAGCCATTGTGCTTGCTACTCGAGGCTCGCAAGAACCGGATCCAGGCCGTCCAGCACTTGTAGTGCACCTCGAGCAGATGGCGTCTGCATGTGATTTATCAACACGCGAATGACTTTCATTAGAGATTTTATTATGGCGATTACTTGCTTGTCTTGACCACGCACGTGATCTGTGCCCTCATTGGTTCGTCGGTCGTCCACCGTCGACCTTTGTTGGGCTGGAGGACTCAATGTCGGAAGTGCATGCCAGTCGTTTGCAGTAGAGGTATTCATTGCGTCATCAGACACCGTGTTGTTTCTGTGAGTGAGCGCCTTGGGAGCACCAGCCTCAGGAAGTAGCGTCTGTCTTGCGACGGTATCAGTATTTCTAGTAGACGAGGATCGTCTACGGTGACGGCGGACACTACGCCGTCGCACTTTGGCCGCGGCCTTTCTGTGAGTTGAGTTGTCTCTCACCATTTGTTTTAGTACTTTCCGCTCTGTCTGGTGTCTCGGGCAGTCTTTCGACGATGCTTCATGGGGACCGGAGCAATTGGCACACTTGAAGTGAGTCGCACGGCAAGCATCAGCGCTGTGCTGCTCAGAACATCTTGCGCACACGGTCGAATTTTTGCATATGCCGCTGACATGCCTTATCATGAAACAATTACGGCACTGAAGTGGTCTTGGAACGAACCGTCGCACTGGATGACGAAAGAATCCAACTTTCACGTGGGACGGCAAGCTACCCCCCTTGAAAGTTATCCTCACACAGCGTGAATCTCCTAGGCGACGGATTTCAATAATATATACATCTGCTGTGGCGGGTTTGACCAAAATAGGCAGATCGTTGTCGTCGATTGATTCATCGATATCATAAATCACACCTGATATAGTATTGCTGTCCTGTGGTATTATCGTGCGAACATTTATCTTGTCCAGCATTTTCACTGTACTCAAGATATCCAATACTGCTCTGTTCTTGACGTCAACTGCGAGAATGTTCTTACGGGTGTTAACTCTCATATCCGTGATCTCATTTGGAACAAGAGCCTCTAGTGTTACAGATATGGCTTGCCTGTTTAGCCGATTCAGGTTGTCGGTGGGCGTCTCGGGTAGGAAGAGGATGGTATGAGCCGTGTCATGGGCCTTTGCTGCCGCCGTCGTCCTTGTTGAAGACGAGGAGGCAGAGACGATTCTCCTCGTTCCTTTTTGCCTCAAAACTGTCAAGTAGTCGCCGTCTTCCGACAGATCTTCTTCTGAAGCAGAGTAGTACAGCAAGGTGTCCTCGCTGCCTGTGTCGCTCATCAGGTGATTGCGCTTCCTCGGAGCGCTCGACACTGTGAAGTCGGTCTCCTCCGGACGTCTAGCTGACTCCGCTTCCATCGCCGAAGGTCTCGGAAGGGGCGCCTCCCGAAAACATGCAAAAATACTCGCAAAATGAGAGCAGTAGAAAACGGGGTTCCACACAAGAGCCACTACTTCGTCTTCCAGATTCAGTGAAGAGCAACACATACGCAATGATACATAGCTATAATCACAAAAGTTGGCGTAAAAGGCCTTCATTGTAGAGCGGGACATGCCCAGTGACACATACCCAGAGACTTAATTTGGCGTGAAACTCCTTGAATAGCCGCACATGCGTTGCAGCACATACTCAACGGCACATACCAATTAGCCCAAGCTGGTTTAAATTGTTTAACCGAAGACCGAAACATACCACATCAGTCACATCGAAGTCACATCGAAAACACATGCGTAGTTTCACATACGTAGTGATCTAAGGGAAGGTGAACAGAGTTCATTGAAGAGCACCGCATACGCAGTGACACATTTACTCAGTAACAGAAGTTGACGTGCAACGCGTTAACTGATGAGCGTCACGTACACAGTGTTCCATAGCCGCAACCCTAAATGGTCCGATGATAGGTTTTAAATCCGATTCCCTCCTCATGCTGGCCTGATGCTCTAACTAAAAGACCATGGACTGCAAAGTGACCCATGTTGGGTAGAAAACCGTTAGAGAACAGTCGACGAGATAGACAGGCGCACAAAACGACGGACAGCTATTGAAAAGTGCGTGAAGTACCCTAAGGATTCTATTCGCACTGATAAGAGTCAGGCTGCGTAAAGGTCCGCTGACTATCGTAGCATTTCGTTAGTCTCTCAAGCTTTCCGCTATAGCCATCGAATGTTTACAAGGACATTTTCGTTGTACCTGCTGTAGCTGCTAGTATTAATGGAAGTGAAATAAATTGTTTCTCGATAGCCCCTTTCAGATGCTGAAGGCAAAAAAGAAAACTTCCTTGCAATATTTACTTGTTTGCGGAATAGTGGATTCAAAGTGAGCAGGATACTTCCCTCCAACGAAACTTTACCGCGTTTATCCAGCTTTTCAAGAAATATGCAGGGACCCTGGGAATTGGTTTAAATCAACTGCTGATTTTACGCTTAAGCGTATGTCGATTCTTGCTATTCTATTACACTTAGACACACGTCAACGAAAACTTTTGTCTCCTTTGGCCTGAGTGTCTCCGACACTGAAATAAACTTCATACTTGAAGCGCTTTTTAGCTGCACATTAGTCTCCATCACAGGCGCGCTGTCAGAATTGGAAAGGGCGATGGCGTTAAAGCTATGTAATGCTGACCAATTGTGATGATGACGAGAGCGATTTAATTGCCAACATAGTGCGCCTTTGTTGACAGGGAGCAGCAGCAGCGCGTATCATTTAGCGCCAGCGCCACAGCAGCTGTCGCATTGTAGTCAGTAGTACTCACAACGATGTGCTAGGGCTCGTTCGAAGTTTGGGTGGGAGTTGCTTGGCAACTCTGTTGAGACTGACAATGGTTGTGTTAATGGATGTCTCGAGGGGTCGCTTGGTTTGACATACGCCAGCCGACTCTCAGTGGTTTTGGTGCTGTCGCAATCGGAGATTGACAGCCCTGACGTCGCCTGCGGTGAAGTGGTATGTGCTAAAGCGTTCAGAAAGGCAGTCACAGCGTTATTGCGTTTCTGCCCATAGACGCTTACAGCGACATTGGCCGAGGTGACATCCTTAGGCGTCGCAAGGTGGGACGGCAGTGCGTTTGGATAATAGTTTGGAGGTGATGCCGATTAAGCTCTGCAATCAAGGAATACGCAGATGACTGTGACTGCGTTTGGTCTGAGGCAATTGGCGGTATCGGTGACTGGGGGCAAGGAGACATCAAAGCAGCTCAGAACTTAAGCCTTCACGTCATCGTGTGGCTATTCTCTCGGTATTGAGAAGGGCAGGTCCATGGGTACGTCAAGCGGGAGTACATCCTGCAGAGCCTCATGCATGAATTGCTGAATGATGATGAGAGTATACGGTCCGGTGGTCTAAAAGGCTGCGGACTGCGGTCTGTGTTGATTTTAGATGCTGAATGGTAGGTCGAACCGCGCGCCTAGTAGGCATGGAACTGATAAAGAGGTATTGCGCCAGGCCATGCTTCGAAATGATCCGAGGTGTTTGCAGCACATGGGTATATCGCAGTGCAGTGCGAAGTAGCGCATATGTCTGAGTCCTGAGTCATGGGCGTCATCCTGCGGTAGGCCTGATGGACCGGCCATACCTGGTGGCGAGAAAGGTATCGAGCTCATCGTACGCGGAATTCTGTGATGTAGCTGATGGGGAGGAGTTCGACAGATAGGTGGTACTTGTCTTGTTATTAGCCGACACGTCGGAGGTTACTCGCATAGAATTCCGGAAGAGGTGGCTCCACCAACCACAGGTTTTCTTCGTGGGGAAAGCAGGGCGTGGTTGCCATGGTGGCGCATGTCTTAGGTCTCCAACATAAGGAAGTGGATATGGGCACTGCTACACGATTAATCTGGCTAGATGCCCTATTGCAAAATCCAGTATCCAGTGTCCAGCGCCACGCTGGATTATGCGCCCAGTGTCGCGCGCTGGATGCTGGGGCGCTGGGTAGGTGCGGCATACTGAGAGGCGCTTCGTACTGGTGTGAAAAGCAGCTCTTGCACATCAAACACACGGTCGCTGGGCACCGTATATATCTTTTAAACACAGAAAGGAACACAGAGCGTTCTAGAGAAAAAAAAGAAAAAAAAGAAGTGACACTAAAAACGCTACCACCACGATTCGATCGTCTGACTTACAGTTCTCAAGTACGGTACGCAACCACTACGCCACGCCATCTTTTTTTTCCTTTCTTTCATGGTATTTATTACAGTAGCATTCAATCCGACATTCAACAGTTCTGCATAGTTAGAGAATGGGGGCACAATGAAAGCCACGCACAGAAAAGGCAGCGTTCATACTGTGAGTAGAAACGTTGTTTTCAGTTTAGAAGGGTGGTAAGGATAAGCGCGTCACCCTAAATGGGGTACCAGTCGGGTTGCATATCTAGTCCACCATAAAGATATTTGAGGTGTAGTGTCATTTGGATAAAACGTCCCCTTGTAGGTACCACCACTTCGGCGTTTCGGTCCATCATTCGCGTTTTCCACAAACTGCATTTCAATGAGAAAAAAAAAACATATCGAAAGCTGCACTATTATCACAGGCTGGCATTAGGTATCGCACAGTATGAGCGATAATCTCAAAGTCTTTTTTAAATCGACGCTTACAGTGCATACATAGACGAGGGACGAAAAGGACGACGAAGACAAGCGAAGACAAGCGACGAAGAACAGCGCTTGTCTTCGCCGTCCTTTTTGTCCTGCGTCTTTGTATGTGCTGTAAGTGACGATTGATACCATGGAATACCACTAACCGGTACCCAAATCTTTTTTAAAGTCAGTTTAAGGACATCCCAAAATAGGATGGCGTCGGTGCAGGTAATAAAACAATCTTCAATTGTCTCTGGTACATCACAAAGGCGACCGTTAACAGAAGAGAGAAAGATACCCTTTCTTTTGTACCCATGGTTTTACAGGTGTGGTTTCACTATCAAGTTTGTAAAAGAATGCTTTTTAGCAAGGGGATAAATACATTTTGCGAACTCGGTTTAGTGCATCGTGGCCTGGCCATTTGATGTATAGTGATCGGTAAAATGGAGGTGGGAAAAGCATGGACACTAAATCTTTGTATAACGTTTTACGCGACAAAGGGTACAAGTATTCAGTGGAAAACCGAACTGTCCGGAAACGAACCGCCAAGTAAACTTCTTGCATGAACCACCACAAGCATAAATGCGAAGATAAATTTCTAGAAACAACTAAATCAGGTAACGAATTAACAAGATGGGATTATATGATGCCAAGTATCGCGAAAAAAGAAGAAACGAGTCACTATTTCACGCACTAAGGATATACTAAGCCCAGCCCACCTTCACTAACAGGCCTAGAAATATTGTCTCGCCTCATGGGCTCAAAACTTGAAGACTATACGAAGGTTGCAAAGATTCGGCGAAAGCGCTGGATGTATAGCCTAGCACAGTGAATAACTTGCAATATATAGTACATTTTTGTTGCCAAGAACTTATTGCAGGCTTCGGCTTTCCCAAAAATAGATAGTCGTTGTGGAACGAATGTCTGAGCGTAACTTTGTAGGGCCGGAACCCGTTCTTTCCAATAGTGTGCACTTAATTTATATGCGTCTAGCGGCACGCCAAGATACTTTGGCGGGACATCAGTCAACTTAACGCCTGCAAAGTGTTCTGGTGTATAGCACCATAAGCCAAACCATAAGCCTAAACTTGTCGAGGAGTTCATTCGGGCTCCTGATACGCTGCGAAATTCTTCTATTGTTGATACTGCTTTTTCAACACTGGACTGATCCGTGCTGAAGAACGCTCAATCATCTGTATAAGCTAAGACTTTTACTTCATTACCCAGTATATTTAAGCCGTGGATGTAACTCGACTGAATTACGCTTAAGCATAGTGGTTCCAGGTAAAGAGCGAATAGTAGTGGGGACATAAGGCATCCTTGTTTTACTGATGAGCGAATAGAAACGAGTTTGGAGAGTTGGCCATTGAACGAGTAGTACAACAGGTGTAACAAAGCCTAACGCCTTTAAGCCCAATCGAGCCAACATTAGCATGCTCCAGAAGAGGAAACAAATGAGAGTGACTGACACAATCAAAAGCTCTAGTAAGGTCTGCCTGGAGCATTGCAAGCTGCTCAGTGGAATAATATCAGTATTCAAGAAGTGTACGGGCGATATGTATGTTGGTTTGAATGGATCGGCCCCAAGTTCCACACGTCTGATGGGAACCAATTAGAATTGACATCGCAAATTGCAATCTTTAGATAAAACGTTTGCAAAAGTTTTGTAATCCACGCTTGACAATGTGATTGGTCGGTAGCTTTCAACAGAACGCAGTTTCTCTTTATCTGAACTTTTGAGAATTAAAACTCTGTGGGTTTTGCAAGAAGATTGCGGAAGGGCGTCCACCTCAAAACTTCTAATAAAAATGTCCAATAATATTGGACTGATAATTGGTTTGAAAGATTCGTAAAATTCACTTGAAAGTCCATCGGGGCGGGGTGTTTTCGACAAAGGCAGCTGACCAATAGCTAGCTCAATTTCTTGGATCGTGAGGCTACCATTGATGAATGTACTGTCATCATCCTGTAATGGTTTTAAAGAGATACAAAACTCTCTAAAACTTTTGCATGGTGATCGTCCGGATGGGCACTAAACAACACAGTGTAGTAAGTTTCGAACTGAGAAATTATGTCACTCGTATTTGTTAGAAAGGTAGTCTTTTAACTACGCGACGCCAACACACAGCGGAAGGATGAATACTTATCTATATCAAGAACCAAGTGAGTAAACTTTTATTTGGTCCAGCAAAGCGCGAGAAAACGCGCACCTGGCTAATCTCACGACGGGACTGACAGATCTAGTCTGCCGGCCCGATCGCGGGTGCGCTGGACGGCCAGGATTTGATCCTCAAAGACGGGACGTCGCAGGAGGGCGTCCCACTCTTCCTTGGTGAACTTCGGGCCCAGCGACCCGCACTCCCAGAGCATATGAGGCAACGTAGCTACCTCACCACAAGCCACGCAAGAACAATTCGTATAAATCTCTGGATATATGCTATTAAGGGACGCCGGATTTGGGTACGAGTTCGTTTGCAGAAGTCTTAGTGTGACCGCCTGCGGCCTGCTTAACTTGGAGTGAGGCGGGGGGAAAACCCTTCTCTCTAAGTAGAAGAATTTAGTGATTTCGTTGTGTGTGAGAGGAGCGTCTTGGTGTCCGGGGAGAGAGTCGCCCGACCCGAGGGCAGCGCGGTCGGTAAAGCCACGCGCAGCTTCGTGGGCAGACTCGTTGAGGTTCAGAGGAACCCCCTCAAACGCCCCGACGTGTGCAGGGAACCAAAGGACCGAGTGCATGGAGGTGTTGCTGTGTTTGGCGCCTTTCAGAATTTGAACTACCTGCCGGGCTACCCGGCCTTTCTGGAATGCCCTGATGGCGGCTTTCGAATCGCTATACACCCTGTCTCTCCGACCGTCTTGCATGGCGAGTGCAATGGCTACTTGCTCGGCCACCTCTGGGTTCGTCGTCCGGACGGAAGCACAGTTGATAACTTTGCCCAGCGTGTCAACGACGGAAACCGCAAAAGCCTTGCCGTCTCGGTATGCAGCTGCGTCCACGAAGCTTGCTGCGATTTTGTCCCTGTTTACTTGCTTTAGCATATTCAATGCTCTTGCCTTGCGACGACCTGCGTTGTGAACGGGATGAACGTTGCGGGGCAAAGGGGCGACCACGATCTTCTTCCCTATTTCTCTGGGGATTTGGGTGTCTTCAGCCAAGTTCTTGGTTGGTGCGAGTCCGATCTCCTCGAGGATACGCCTGCCGGCCGGCGTGGTGGACAGCCGAGTTAGCTGGGCCCGTTCCTGAGCCTCGGCTATCTCCTCCATAGTGTTGTGTATGCCGAGCCGAAGGAGGTCCTCTGTATGCGTTCTGACGGGCAGCCCGAGGGCTCTCTTGACGAATTTTCTAATGAGGGCATTAAGCTTTTCCCGCTCGGCTCTGAGCCAGTTGTGCATGGCCACCGTGTAGGTGAAGTGACACAGCACAAAGGCGTTGATGAGCCGAAGCAGGTTGTCCTCCTTGAGGCCACGATGTCTGTTCGTGACCCTTCGGACAAGGCGAAAAGCATTGTCGGTTTTCGCAATTATCTTGCGTAACGCAGTGCCGTTGCCGCCGCGTGATTCTATAAACATACCCAGGACTCTGATGGTGTCGACTCTGGGTATCGGGTCACCGCTCCGAGTGAACAGGTGAATGTCACTTTCCGAGACCGGTTTCCAGCCATTGGGTCTGCGCCCTTTTTCTTTTCTATAAAGGAGAAGCTCAGATTTGGTCGGGGAGCATCTGAGTCCGGTGGGTAGCAGGTACTGCTCCGTGACGTCTACCGCCTCTTGCATGGCGCTTCCCACTTGCCCTTCGCTACCGCCGCTGCACCAGATGGTGATGTCGTCTGCGTAGATGGTGTGTTTGATACCTGCAACTTGGGCCAGATTCCTCGAGAGGCCGATCATGCAGATGTTGAAGAGTGCAGGAGAAATGACCGAGCGCAAGAACCAAGAACCAAGCGCAATATTAGTTTCGCTGACGTGTCTCGCACAGATATGGTATATGCGCTATCACCCCACAACTAAAGCTTACGCCTTTATCCGAAAGAAAAAGTTGTCGTCATTGAATGGTATGCATGGAAGTGCCACAAGAGTGGTTTTCTTTTGCGATTGGTACTTTAACTTTAAAAAAGTCCTAAATGTACCATCGACAACGGATGCCGCAAGGAAAATATACGTAGTAGCGAAGCTTCCATAGGAGCCCATACGTTCAAAACATGGCGGTCCATCGGCGGTTCATGGGGCTTAGCGCCATCTGTATGTGGTGGGAACACTTCCGGCCGAAGAAAAATAATTTGACGCCATGTCCATTAAAAGCAGAAGTGACGTCATTTTGTTTGCGAAGGCGCTAAATTTGTTTTGTTGGCCTGCTTTTGGAATCATATATTCAAATGCCCCGCCGTTCGACTTGATGGGCATTTCGAGCTTTCAGCGCGGAAAGCGATGCAGGAAAAGCCAGCCGTACGGTTGTCGAAATCGCACTCCTGCACAGAACATGCTTTCTTTGGAGGCCGACGAAAGCTCTAGGTGTAGAGTGCTAATCCTGTCGTCGGACGCCAAGCCCTTCGGTCGGCGCAGTCGCACGAGAACAACTACACAATTATCTGGCGATCGTAACTCACTATTTTTGACTGAACAGGTTAAGAAGCGACGAAGCTGCCCGCGTCACCAAATTCAGACAAACTTCGACAAGCAAGAAAGCACAAATTGTGAGGGGGGCGTATTTCATCAGGTGAACTTTACGAGTGCGCCTTTCTGCCCATTTCAAGACGTGCATTGCATTGCGAGTGATAGTGGCGTCAACGCCCCCTGTAGCGATGGGCGCTGAAAAGAAATGCACTTATTATTAATAATAAATTAAACTTATATTTTCTTAACTCGTCACGAATATATAAAATTGACTGGGAATTCTATTTTCGTTGAATGAATCTAACTGTGTCTCATTTGAAATAAAAAAACGAGTTTTTCTTTCCCAGTGTTTGTTCCCTCCAAACATAGTGGCGCTTCAATCACTGCTCCCATAACCCCCCATGCTGATGTCGGTGACAATCTGTACTGAACCGCTTTTCGCCCGAAGCTTCGCGACCTATTTGAATCGACCTTGGGTGCCGTTTGGGCTGTTACTACCGATTTTGATACCCGTTTCTTGTTCTTCGCGCAGGGGCTATGCAACATTTCTTTAGACGTGTCGATTGAAACGGATCGTTGGTCTAGTCACATATCTTCGTCAGGGAAGCGTAGGCTAGTGCTGGAAGTTTTCGGCGACAGCAGGCATACGTATGTTTATAACGCGTCAGATCGGCGCTCAGCTCTTCTTGTGGTGACACTGTAGGCACGAAAAAAAATTGCCCATCGATGCAAAAGCTGAAGTATAGAGTCATTTATTCTTGTTAGACTTGTTGATTCCTGAGTCCAGAAGGGCCAATAGCATTTAGACGGACTCGGTGGGTACGCTAGGCCTAAGCTTCGGTGGAAGCGGACGATCTTGGCGCGGGTACTGGGTGATGGCTAAAACGTGTGAATTTAAGCCTCAGAGCCTTTAATACAATATTTTTTAGTGTATTAGGGAAAGTGGAAGTGAACGAATCGCATCAACTTTGTTATTGGTGCGTTACTGTCAATCAGTGGCAGGCTTCCTGAGAGTACGTTCGAATGCGTCTGAACGACTTATGGGTTTCGTGTCGATTCCACAGCACTGCGACCAAAGTGACAACTGGCAGTCATCGGTTGCGTACAAACTACTTAAAAACGAGGCGTAATCTGGGTTTGCGTGATCTCGCTGAAAAATATAGCTATCCGCCAAGTCAAAAGGGAAAAGCAAAAAAAAAAGAAAGTGATTTTCATTGTAAAATGTGCTTACATGCATAAACAGGGCATGAATCATGAAAGGTACGTGATCATGTGCGTTTATTCCAAGCTGCGACACGAAATAGACTTTTACGACCTCAAGATCTAGCATGATTTAGGAAAAGAGACTAGTATCTAGGGATGAAATTGTACAAAGCATTTAATATCCGTCGCGATAACATCGAAATGATGGTGACGCCCTCAAGCGAATGTGCTGCAATCTGTCCAGTCCCCACAATGGTGGCGGCGAGCGACCACTGCTTATTTTTGTCGTCTGCTAGCCAGAAAGGCACCAAAGCGCTCGGAAGCGAAAATCCACTCGGTCAGAAAAAAAAAAAAAAACGAACGCGCACCAAAGTGCGCCGCGCGGTTGTCAGGGCAACACGCGAAAAACGCATGACCTCTGTCTGGCTCTGGCAGCCCGCGAGTAGCGAGAACAAGAAAATTGAAGAGGCTCAATGTGTCCTCGTGAATAAAGGTCAAAGTAGAGTAAATAAAGAAGAACACAGTTACCTTTGCTGGCTTTGACGTATTCACATGGACGCTTTGGCGCAGGTGAAAAAAAATGTCGACATCCTTTTCTGTGACATGATGGCACAAATGAACCATCACAACGCTTCGTCTCATCGGACCTCGTTCTGTGCTTTGTCAACTTGTCTGATAGTGCATTGATTTGGCTTGTCTCGTTATATATGGTCCGATGTACGACTTTAGAAAAGGTGCATTGACATTTCCAAAGTCGTGCACTTTGGAAATGTCAATGCACCTTTCACATCAAAAGTTATGTGAGCTTAATACCCATAAAATTTTGGAATTGAAATCCACGCTGTCCGCAGATACCGCAGCCTCTGCGAGATGCCGCGACGAGCCCGCTCGCCATCAAAGCGCCCTTTAAACTGCGCTGGGATGGGGATCTTTGCGTTATGTGACTCCAGGTGCATGGGCGTTGCCACAATATTCATCCCGAGTTCAAAATGGGCGCGCCGAAATGACGTTTCGAGCATGAAAATTGCATTCTAGACAAAATCCAGAATGATTTCCGGCGCCAGGGGTTGTTTGGGCGGCAGTGCCCCACAGCACGAAAAAAGGTAGGGGGGGGGGGGCTGACGCCCCATAATCCCCCCCCTCCCCCCCCCCCAACGGGCTACGCCCAAGGTGCTACATTTACATATACGTATTCAACTGCAGCACTCGTCTTTGCAGCGATGGGCATCGTCAGCTTGCTGATCTTACCAACAGTTTTAGCTGTGTGAATACGCTTCTTCCGCAACTTTTTTAAAGCCGGAATTTGTTCATAAGTTGGCTTAGTGAATTCCGCCCTGGAATGTTACGCAGTTTTCCTCGTGCAAGATTCGGCAATGGACGAACCTTTCTCCATGGAAAAACTCGAGGCTTCTCTGTTCATTTGCAGACGATCCTCTTAGCCCAGACCCTACAATATAATCGACGCTACTCTATGCCATCGCGGCCATGAAGCGCGATAGATCTTGCTACATCATTTCAGCGTAATGGAATGATGGTGTTGTCCCTCTGAGTAGAAAAAGGGCCGTCTTGGTCCAATCCTAAAGGAAGGAAAGTCTCCCATAAAACTAGCCTCATATCGGTCTACTGCTATTGTCAGCTGTGTTGGAAAGTTGATGGAAAGGACGATCCTCGCACGCCTCGAGTGGTTTCATAAGCACTACAATGTTTATCCAGATGCGAAGAGAGGCTTTCGACATGGCTGTTCGTCGGTGGTAGCGTCATTTATCTTGTGTCTTCTATTTAACTACAGTACTCCAGTTCCATTTAATAGGAGAAATCATCGAGATGCCTTCCAGTAACGCTGGTTTTAGACGTGAAGGGCGCCTACGGTAATGCTTCTCCTGGAGCCATCATTGACGCACTCGTGGCCGCTGAAATGGAAGCCCGCATTTTTCGGCGCATTCTGAACCACTTGACCCCCAGGAACTTGTATTCACCAAATATGGCGAAACTACTGACCACTACTCGAGCCGTGGAGTTCTACAACGTGGTGTTTTGAGCCGTTTTGTTCAACCAGACTCTGATTTGGCTAGTGGAATCCCTGCCACAGTAGTTCAGTTTGTCTATTTACATAGATTACAATTGCATCTGGGATACAAGGGTACCTCGCCATCGCCAGGGAACATGCCATCACTGCGTAGATCGTCTGGGACACGCTTACAAATCAGCTTCGACGCCTTTCCCTATTCCAGTCCTAACAGCCTGTTCCTCTTTCGGAAAGTAGACTAGACGCAATCTTTTGAATCATTGTAGCTTCCCATCAATCCTCTCTGGCATATTGTTTCATGCCTGCAGCAAGATCAGCGAGCCTTTTGCGGTGTCTTCGGTAACCAGGAATGCGGATCTCGATTCCATGAGTTAGAAAAAAGTATGACTTGCCAGTTTATGCCTTGAATCAAGCCGCTCTTCATTACCGTACGATTGCGCACGAAGGATAGTGTCGGAAGTACAGTGATGCGGAAGAAGGATAGTGTCGTTTGGCAAGCTAGTTCTGTTTTGAACATTTAAAGAAATCAACAGAACCTTAAAAGAATATAAAGAAAGTGAATGAGCTGCGTCATTGCGTCAGTATCTCCACACATGCGCACACGAGAACAAACAGGTTGAAGCAGTGTCGTGCTGAGAGGCTCACGGCTTCGTCGTTACGGCACTGTATACTGCTTTCCATACATAGTATTGCACACTGTTTAGGCTGGAGACGGTTCTTTAAATAGCTTCGTTTGCACTTGGATATAGTTCGATGTTTTCTGACCCCAACTGTACGCAACCATTTTTTATATAGGCTCAGTTCTGAATGAAACAAGTTTTAACCCTAAGAAACAAACACACTGTGGTGTACGGCTGCTAATGCGTTGTTTTAGATCAATTTTATTTTTGTTGTTCTTTTCGTTTTTTTATATGCAACATCTCGCAACGAGCCTGACGTGGATGCTCCCGCGAGCGAACGCTGTTGTGGTGAAGCTAAGGATGGACGGAAGCCCCGCCGAAGAATAACCAGAACGCGCGGAGTGATAAGTTTTCTTGGCCGAACCTCATGAGTAGCTTCGGCAGCGTTGACTGCTATGTGTCAAATGGACGAAGTATAGAGTCCCCGTGCTTGAGTCGGTTGCGATGCCGGCACGTTCAGGCCCCTTCCAACATGTTTCTCTTGACGCATGGCATGCGCACAGGAGCACTTGCGGCCGCAAGGAGACGCCATGTCCAGCACGGCCTTGGTGTCCAGCTCGAGCGTCTCTCGCCACTCACGTTTGGTGGTCGCACCTGAGGGCTGCGTTTAGCACGCCACCTCTGTGCCAGAGTGGAACGCTGCTCGGCACTGTACAGGTGTGGTAACTCACGAACCAGCAGCCCTCGGGTAAGCCAGCATCTCGAGTGCTAGCAGCTGAAGCCCTGGTACGTTGGACACCATGGTCCGCGCTCAGCTCTACGGCCCTCTGCACCTTGCCACTTACGTCTTGCCCAGCAGGGCCTCGTTCACCCCAAGAGCTCAGAAGTGCTGTCCTCCTGGTTTGAACACTGCGAGAGATCGCTCGTCGTGCCCCGATGATCGTGCACCCGCTCCCTTTTTCGTTCCCTACGGCGCTTTCATGTCCACTTCGACATTGACGCAGCACTTACCTCTTACAGGCTATATTGTGTGGCTCAAAGGCAGCCCTGCAATCATTCCTATCAGCTCTGCGCCGACGCCAACATGAACGATTGGTGGCACAGATACAATTGCACTAACATTAAGTGGTGGACTGATGCCAGGATAATATTTCAGTGGGTACCTAGAATTTACACCACTGCTGGCAATGAAAGTGCGGACAAAGCTGCCCGTGAGACACATCGAGAATGTTAAAGCGCCTGGATACCATTGTCAAGAACAGCTGCAGCCAAGCATCTCAGTAGTCCTGCTCATATTTTTGCTCCTAGAATACACCAGAGTTCGCCAACCGGCGACTATATGCCATGTACTCACATTTGAGATTACAAGTTTCGTACGGTTTTACTTGACGAGAAAAAACGTTACTATGACGCCAACGACTACGAACTTCATTCACAAACGCCTACTCATTTCTAAATAGAGTGGCTGACAGTGCTGCAGCGCATGTGGTATTGAAGGAACTGTCAAACATCTCTTTTGTGACTGCCCAAAATGCGAGGATGTGAGGATTACCCTTCGGACAGCTTTAGGGCACCTAGGTGACAGACCTTTCCCAGAAGAAAAGATCTTGGGGCTGTGGCTTCGTGCGACTGCTAGGTACAAATCAACCAAAGCGCTGCTGCTTTCCTTCAAATGCACCAGCCTATTAACCGACTAGAGTTGACTGAGCAATGAACGCTTAATTGCGTTTGTACCAGTGGAAACTGTAAACCTCTCTGTTCATCCTTCTATTTGAATTCCCCTTACCCCAGTTCGAAGTAGCTGATCGGGCTCAGCCTGGTTAATCACCTTGTTTTTTCCTCATTGCCTCTCGCTCCCTCTCCCCTCTCTCTCTCTCTCTCTCTATCACACACACACACACAATAATAACGTTCGATGGCTTTCGCAACAATTTTTCGTCATGTGACAGCCGCCGATAATGCATGGAATCATCCTCATGCTGAGGAACTAGGCACAACATGACGGAGAGGCGATGGTGCAGTGATATTCTAGGGTAGACGCTGGAAGTGGTGTGGCATCAGGAACAGAGTTGTTGGTTTACTGAGGATCACTTTGAGCCTGTCAGTTTGAAAGCTTACTTTGCGGGAAAATAATGCTTTTTTTGCTGTGTAGTGTTTCTATTATCGCCTAACTCTGGGCGGACAATTCCTGGCATTTGGTTGTTTCACGTGATGTAAATACAGACAATATGTCGGCAAGCTTGTGCTTACAATTTTCAATACTTTGACTACAGAACGATCATTTGCAACTATAGAAAGCTTCAGTTACCCTTAACGAGCGCCACGTTTGATCAAGTATTGAGTAACAACACCAAGATGTGCAAAGAAAAAGCGGTTGATAAAGCTTGGGTAGCTGGATCCTACGAACTTCGAATGTAGGCTTAATTTCATTTTCACGTGAACTCGAACAGATTTGAAGGCTGCTTCTTATTGTTTGTTTTCTTTGCTCTAAATGAGCGAAACTTTTTCTGCCTGAGCCAGCACTATTATTCCGCTACACATAAGCTGTTACCGATCGATATATCGCATACAAATGAAAGTGCCAAGCAAGACTGCAAGTAGCTTCAGCTAAACATGTAGTCCTTAAACCTGCGATGACCTGACTCAGAAGCTAATGGCAGCTCCGTGTCAGCATGGCCGCTTCTCACATTCGGCGTTGTTCGGTCATGCCCCAGGGCGACTGGCTTCCGAGCTGAGGTGGCGTGCACGGCTCAATTAGCTGCTGTTAACAATTACCACGCTAATGTCCTCTCATGCCCCCAAGCCTTCTCAATCCTGAGCCGCTGTTTCGCCTTCGGTGCTTTAATCCGGATTTGAAGCTACTACGCATGGTTTATTTTCTTCGCTCTAATTTACCGAAACTTTGTTGTGCCGGGCCAGCACAATTATTCCACTACACATAAAGTGTTGCAGACTGCTATGTCACATATGATTGCAAGTACCTATCTATAGTGCAGGTGGTTTCAACGAAACACATAGTCCCTAAACCTGCGACAATCTGACCCAGAAGCTAATGGCAGCTCCGTGTCAGCACGGCCACTTGTGACGTTCGGTGCTGTTCGGTGGTACCCCAAAGCGATTCGCTTCAGGCCTGAGGTTGCCTGCATGGCTCAATTCGCTGCTGCAAAGCAATTACCGCGCTAATGTCCTTTCACGCCCACAAGCCTTCTCAATCCTCAGAGGCTGCACGCCCACGCTGCTTTAATACTGCACGCCTAAAACTTTCGACAAACAAAAAAATAGCCAAGATCAAGTGCTTACAGTTACTGATCTATCGGGATTGCAAGGGGGCGTAGTTAAAAATTGGCGCGGCTTTGTTAACTCTTCAATAGTTTTTGAGTTGGATCTATCCTTCTGAATAGCATAAAATAGACGCCGCTTCGCCCTATAGGTGAAGCATCGACTGCACAGCAAATCAGCAGACAGCTATACCAAGTAAGGATAATATTTTTATTGGCCATATAAACTTGTAAACATTCACTTGTTAACAGAATCAACAAGCATGGTGTAGCGCATGCACCAGCAAAGATGAACACACCTCATTCGAAGACCGCGGAAACTGGCTGTTGAAACGCTGGAGCAAAGAAGTGCAGCAGTGGCAGCGAGCGAATCGGCCTTCGTGGTGGGCCTAGGTTTCACGCGAACTAAGCAGCACAAAGAGAGCAAAGGAAGCTATCAGCACTCGGCGCAATCTTTCCCCATCGCAGATCGCTTTTAAGGTCCTGCGCGGCCGCATCATATGCGGCAGCCGCCGCAGTAGGAGGACCCCCTCCCTCCAATCCCCCCGGTACCTTGCGCGCGACGGAAGATCGGGTGATTCCTACCCGCGTTCCTCCCCTTGCGCGCGCGATTCAACCGCCATCGTCGGCTCTCTCTCGTGCGCTTTCACAAGCACATACAGCATACTGCGTGCAGCAACGATGTTATCGCCCTTGTACTTTATATGGAACATCACGGCGATGCCAACGACGGCAGAAATCCGCCTAGAGTGGCCCTATAACTATATATATGAAATGTAACTGTAGTCAGTTCTTAGCATTATGATAGTACAGAAGGAGAACGAAGATAATCTTTGTTATGCCGCTGAAACACCGTAGACATATTTTGCTGAAATAAACGTTTTATTTGAGGGACAGTGTGCGAGAATATGACAGTACGGGCAGCACGCGAGCACCCGCCAGTTCCCACGTCGCCCACTGAGACCACTCGGAGCCCGCCTTTATCCTCAGCGAGCCGTATTTAGCTGAGCGAGCGCGCTCATGGCGGCACCCCATGCTGGCTGTGATACCTAGGTTATGTGGCAGACACAGCTACATGCTGCTGTAGTGCGTTTGCTATGTGCTCGATACGGCCGAAACGCGTGCTCGCACTCACGTGCTCCCTTCTGGCGTGGTGCGAACCATCTTCATGGTGCACCAGCTGGACCGACGGGTAGTAGCCACATCCAGATTGTGCATTTGGAAACGCGGTCACTAGCTCAATACGAAGCGATGTATGTCAACGTGCATCCAGGAGCTGCCAGGGTTGAGAGAGCGTCGGAAAGCGTACGCGTGGTCTGGCTTTAATTTTCGTTGCGTTGGATACTACTTGAGTGTTACTAATGGAAATTATCGAGACCAGACGGCAACGACACCAATACACAGCGGGACTAAAGCTTAGCCATTACGCGGGTGGCGGCAGCCGAGCGCGAACAGACAATGTTCGGCTTTTTCCGGATGTATGTAATTCTTATCAAAAATCCTAACGCACATTTTCGCTTACGTCTGCCTGTTTACTAAACTGCGTCAATAAATATACACAGTAGTAGCATGAAGCACTACAATGATCCAAATCACACAGCTATCGGCCACTAACAGCGGTCTATGAGAATCGATCCGCTTACATCAAAGGGCAGCAGCCCACCACCCCAACAACAGGTGAGGAAAAGGCATCCGTTGAAAACAGAGTGTTTGAGAAAAAGGTCACTTCGGGTTCCAATACTCTGCTCCACGCATCGGGCACGAGTGCAAAATTTGGCTCAGATACAGCGACGTAAGCTATCTGTAGAATGCGTTTTTTCAATGAATGAGATGGGCACCAGGCTCACTCACCTCCTCGACGCCAAGCAATCGATATTAGCACAGTGGAAAGGTGAACGGTTCGACAGGAGACTTAAGAAGAGAATAGCAATTTTGAATAAGGAAATCGAAGAATGCTGTACCGTTCTATGCAAACAGCAGTGGGACGAGGCGCGTCTCTCCCAGATGGCAGACTCCCCAAAGGTAGTGGCTGGGGCCTCCTGAACCACCTCTTGGATGAGAGCGGCTCCAAGTCCGAACCCGCTCAACGGTCGCTACTATGCAAAGTTATTCACAAGGCGAGAAAAGAAGTGGCGGATGGCAAGCTGTTGGATGACCTAGCTAGTCAGTACCTCCCGCTCAAGAGGGCGCAGTCGTTCACCCCCCTTTCGGTCGGACACTCGGGGTCTCCTAATTACACTCTTGACGGATATTTCTTGGAGGATGAAATTCGCCTTTCGATTCAGGAACTTAACCGTAGATGGGATCTCCAATGACTCTGGCCTCTGTCCAGTGACTCTGTTTATTGACTCTACTCTGTTGTAGATGGGATCTCCAACAGAGTTTTGCGCAACCTCGAAGATAATTCTGTCAGTTACCTAACCAGGCAAATCAGTAGAATGTGGAGAGAAGGCCGCGTTCCGAAAGAGTGGAAACACGCACGTACGGTACTCATTCTAAAGCCGGGTGAACCTCTTGGACTTGCAAACCTCAGACCGATCTCTATGGCGTCACGTCTCGGTAAGGTTGCGGAACATGTCATTCTCTACCGGTTCTCGAACCATCTAAATGGGAACGAACTTTTTCCGTACAGCATGATCGCATTCAGGCGAGGAGTTTCGACGCAGGACACAGCGCTTAGAATTAATGAGAGGCTCATAGAAAGGGTCCCACGCAATGCCCTTGTATTGCGTGGGATCCTTTCGACAGTACGCCAAAAGCTTTCGACACTGTACGCCACAGGACAATTCTTCATGCCATTTCGGATCTTAAGCTTGTCAACGTTTTTTCCGCTATATTCAATCTTTTCTGAGAGGGAGAACCCCTTCCTTGCACATCGGCGACTTAAAATCAGGACTTTATGAGCTAGATGACAGGGGCACTCCACAGGGCTCGGTATTTGCTTCCTTCCTGTTCAATCTGGTCAGGACCAAGCTGGCTAAAACATTGTTGAACATTGAGGGGGTTGAACACACTATTTATGCCGATGATGTTACTCTATGGTGGGCTAGGTGCAGCGACGGAGAGTTGAAGGCTCGAATGTAGGAGGCTATTAGGATCACGGAACTCTGCCTCTCTCCAGCAGGCCTCAAATGCTCGTTGAAGAAATCGGAATTGCTCTTTTACCGTCCTTCCAGGCCCGGACACAAGCAAGGGCTGGGAGCAAGAGATCAGGCGCCATATTGTGCTCTTTTACATGAATGGTAACCACATCTGTGAAGTGGGGTCAATCAGAGTCCTACGACTAACTATTCAAGGTAATGGATTATATGGCTATATGATTCAAATGATGACTGGCGAAGTCAAAAATGTTCTACGAATGTTTCGACGCTCTGTCTATAGAAATTAGGCTGATTACAGTTT
Organism: Dermacentor albipictus; assembly: GCF_038994185.2. Taxonomy (NCBI): domain Eukaryota; kingdom Metazoa; phylum Arthropoda; class Arachnida; order Ixodida; family Ixodidae; genus Dermacentor; species Dermacentor albipictus. The sequence goes on from NC_091824.1 coordinate 49,987,384, forward strand.
CCTCTCCAAGGCGGCGCTACTCTGCCCACAGAACCCTGACAAGGCTAGCCTTGGGGTTGCGCTGCTGTCTTCAAGACTGACGGCCCTTGAGGACGCAGGATACTCCCTGTCCCTGCATTGGCTACCGGCACACGTGGGGATCCCGGGCCATGAAAAGGTGGCCACTCTTGCAAAAGTGCCCACCACGCAAGCGTCCCCCTCAGCCCTGCTGTAACGGCCACAGACTTCTCGAGACACAGGCTGCGCCGGCACATCGTCGCCTACCACACGGACAAACGGGTATCCCTGGGCCGACCTCTACGGCCTCTTTCACAGCATGGCCTCCTATGAAGGGATGCCTCGTTGCTGCTCCGACTGCGAATTGGCTGCTACTGGACGGCAGCCCGCCGGCACCGCCTTGGGAAAGCCACCTCGCCAGCCTGCGCCTCTTGTGGCGAACCAGACACTCTAAAGCACCTCCTGCTGGCCTGCCCTGCTCACCTACAGCACCGCGGCCGACTTCTGCAAGAGTTCCACCGCCTGGGGCTCCCATTTTCACGACATGAAGATATTCACTGCCCCTGTCGTAATCAGCTTCCAGCCTTCCTAAGTGTCGTCGAGTACCTCGAATTGTCGGGGCTCCCCGCGAGGCCATAGGAAATATCTACAAAGACAGATGGCCTAACGGTCATCCCGCCACCTCGGGCTTCCTGACCCGCCACTACTTCACTTCTTCTGGGCCACCTCCGATATGGTCTACCTCCAGCCTACTGCTCCGGTTGAACCCACAGGGCCCTCCGGGCCGGGCTGCTATGATGCTGCTGGGACGACCCTCTACCTTTCGCCCTCCTATCCTCTTTTTCTTTTAATCCCATCTCCACCACCCTGTAGGGGCTGAGCCGTGCTCCCGCATGGGTTGCAGAAGATAGGGCCAGCCTTTCCTCCTTGCCCACAAGAACCACTTCTCTCTCTCGTCTTTTGTCCTATTATTTATTTTGCGGCTATGCTCCATTGGAGGAAAACAGAACAGAAACGCCTCGATACCACCATCCGTCGAGTCTTCAAAGTAGCCCTGGGGCTACCGTTCAACGCATGCACCGAGCTCTTTCTGAAACTAGGAGTACACAACACTCTTGCTGAAATCACCGAGGCTCAGCGCACAGCGCAGGTCCTCTGGTTGTCATGCACCAGAGCGGGCAGAGACATCCTGGTCACTCTGGGAATTTTTACTGAACGCGAAAAGAATAACGTCAGACATCTTCGTCCACGGAACGGCCACCCGTCTTTAACCAAGGGAAAAGGCTCACCCACGCGAAGGCTCTTCTTGCCGAGGCTGCGACGGATGCTGTCTTCGTAGACACCATCAAGGCGTTCACTCGCGAAGCTTTTTCGGCAGCCGTAATAGGCGCCCACAACCAACTCAAGCGCACTCTCTCTTTACATCAAGAATATGGAGGTGGCCTTACAAATAGTCATTGCACTCGCTGTGCTAGATCCACAGCACTCGGTATTCTATAGTCAATCTAGGGCAGCCACTCGCGCATTTGCTAGATGATTGGTAGGTGCAAAGGTTTCCAAGTTACTTGAAGGTAGATCCATTAGTCTCCACTCTGGTTCCCAGCCTATATCGGCGATTCCGTGGGAGGACAGCAGAACCTTAACAAATCCGCTCATAGGGCCGCATGAGGACTTGCCAGCCGCACTCCCCTACAGACCCCTTCGTCTCCTCCTGAGGCCTTTAAAGATAACTTCAGGCATTTAATAAGCTCACCAAACACTTTTACTTAGGAGGTGAAGAATTCTCTCTTCCAAATAAGGGGCTTAACAGGGCGCCGGTCAGTCACTCTCTGCTTGTTCCAGATGAACTCGTACCCCGGTCCTTGGCGTATGAGCAGAATTGACCCAGACTACAAGGGATAATTAAATTGTGCACAGTGTGGTGGACATGTGAACTTGGGACAACTGTTGTGGGGATGCGCGACGCAGGCCTCCTATCTGGAGGACAATAACAAATGGGACGACGCTCTTAGGAGCAGTGAGCTACAAGACCAATTCTGAGCTGTCCAGAAAGCCCGCGAAGCGGCGGAGAACCTAGGGCTCCCTGTCTTGACGTGGGAAGTGCCCTCTATACCTTGACGAACAGTTGGGTGTCCTTCAGGACCTTTTTCAGAAATAAAGCTTTACCACTACCACCGCCACCAAGCTTGAAGGGTTGTACAGAGTAACTTTAAAGCCATGTTAATTGACATTGTAATTTCTTGAGCAAAACTATCTGGGAAAATCTCTTTGAGCAAGGTAGTAAATAGCATTGATCTTTTTTAAACGACGGTCGAGCCGCTCGTGTGGGGCACTTTGGGAGAAACACTGGTATCTGCTGACGTTGCTATGGCACTCGCATGCCAAGGTAGGCTTGAGCATGACGTCATAGCAATGACTACATGACGAGGAGAGAATGACGAAGTGATGACGAAGATGGTATGACGACGACAGCATCAAGACAACGGGATGACGACAATGGCTGACGATGATGGCGTGACGAAAGTCGAATGGGGAAATTATTGTGACGACGATGAAATGATCACGACGGCATCACAACGGTGGTATGACGACGAACTGCATGACGTCTGTGTGGGGTAGATGGCACGACGACGACGGCATTCGATAATCGGATGACACAGGTAATGTGACGAGGGTGGAATGACCAAGACGGAATCACAACGCCGTGCACATACCGAGTGAACCTAGAGCTGTTAGCGTGATTCGCCTGGTCGGCATGAAAGATGGGAGGAAGACGGTACGACCAGCGCCAGATGACGAAGCTGGAATGACGATAGAATTACCACGACGGAATCGCGATCACGACCACATACCTAGCGGGGCCCGAGCTGCTAGACCTGTTGGGCCACTGAGTCGGCATAATAGATAGATAGATAGATAGATAGATAGATAGATAGATAGATAGATAGATAGATAGATAATAGATAGATAGATAGATAGATAGATAGATAGATAGATAGATAGATAGATAGATAGATAGATAGATAGATAGATAGATAGATAATAGATAGATAGATAGATAGATAGATAGATAGATAGATAGATAGATAGATAGATAGATAGATAGATAGATAGATAGATAGATAGATAGATAGATAGATAGATAGATAGATAGATAGGCAGCCAGGCAGTCAGGCAGGCAGGCAGGCAGGCTCCAAATGCTTGAAGTTGGCGCAGAATACTAATCCCATCAATACGACTAAGTGCGAAAAAACTGTCGTAAACTATTCATGTACTGGGCATCCACTTAAAAGGCACACTCAACTGCTCAAATATTTTACTGCTACTCTCCATTGTTGGAGTTTACAGGCAATACCGAAGAAATACTATAACAGGTAACGCACTTGTAGGTTGAGCAACAAGTATGTTTGTTAAACAGATCTCGTGTAACAAGCGCTGCACGGAGCGGGTTCAGAAGCGATACATCAACCGCCGCCCCGCCTTTGGTTTTAGGTTTGTGAGCCTATTAGGTAACGCAATTCCTGGGAAGCACGTCAGTCTGAAAAAGTACGAGTACAGCCGGTGCACTTTTAAGGGAAGCTATTAATGTGACTATAGGAGCAGTCATGAAGGTTACATGTAAGTTTTTATGGTTTTTTGAATGAACTATATCAACCAAAAGCTCAATATTTTGGGCCAATGTGCGGAACCTAAACGGCGATGCGCAGGTAAGCTTTGAAGCGTGTGTGACAGCCAAACAATAAATTAGAATTGCTGAACGCTCTGCTTAGGCAGACTGGAAGTGTATATGAGAACCTCAGCAAGGTGCCCCTTTTTCTAGGACGACTATTAATGCCAGAAATGTTATATATAAAACTTACAGGATTTACTCGATGGTAAAAAATTAATAATGTATTGCTCAGTTATGCGCTTTCATGATAATAACTGAATACTCACTCTCTTCCTATTTTTATGTGTTAGAAGCATGTTGGGAGTGACAAGCCATAAGTGTTTAATTAGTTTAGGCTAACTACAACGTTTGCAGAAAGTTACTTATTAAAGCATTCCAGAGGAGCATACTGCCGATATCTGGAATGTATTCCTGTCTCCTATAACAACTATTCAAGGCGCCAACTCTGAATTCAGTGCAAACGGAGGAAATGTTATGTTTAATTTATTACGAAATTGTCATGTGCGTGGAATAATTAAAAGCTTTGCCGAATAGGTTCACTGTACTCGTTTTATACTAGTTTCTCCCCCGTTTTCGTGTGTCTTAAGAGGTTTGGAGTGGCTTTTTCCCGTCTCGTCAGCGAAGCAAACAAGGCAGCTCGCTTATATTTGGCGAAAACAAGGGGCCTGTGAAACGCAAAGCTTAGGCAAAATTTCGAAGTGTGTCAGTTTATTGAAACTTTGCAAGAAATTACGTATGCAAGTGTTCTGGAGTCCTATGAGTGTGTTTTACGCGCGGCGAAAAACTTCAAGAAGCCGCGCCCTGGCGCAACTTCAAGTGACCCTAAAATCACATTACACGCATACAAAGAAATGACATGTCAAATCTATGCGCGAAGTTAAACGCCTGTTAGTCAAATACATCGTCTGTCAGAAATTACTTCATCAAGCGCTACAATATGTGACGCGGCAGTTATCAGCGACGTTTCCTAATGTACCGAAGCAACTCCGCGTTACAACGCTTTAATAATCACTAGAATTGGCGGCCATCTTATGTGAAATGTATCGTTGAATTCTTACGCTCCTGGCCCAGTTAGGAGCGTTACAAATAACTAAAGAACTCTCGCTTTTTTATGCGTTATATTAGCTTCACCCACTGTCCTCGGCAAACTAGACGAGACTTCTTGCTTATGTTGTGGGAATATAAGAACCAGCTGGTGCATGATGTGCAGGAAAAGTTCACGGTGGGTTGGTATACTGCGTTCATTTCAAGAGATCAACAGGAGCGGTATGAGTGTGTTTTGCGAGTGACGCAATGCTTATCCCCCTGCCTTGTACTTAGAAATGCTACTGAGATCACACTTAGCGAACACTGGCGGAACGCTACGTGAAATTCGTGTGCGAAGTTAAATGCGAGTAATTCAACTGCTTCTTTTGTGAAGAATTCATTGCTCAGGAATTGAAAGTGTCATGCAAGCGCTTCCACCTATGCTTGCCAACGTCTTTAGAAAAAAAAAAAACTCTAGGATCCAGCAAGCTTATAGTTCATGCAGATGGATGTCGCGCGATGCGCATTGTAAGGTGTATCTTTAACGTTCCCGCCCCAATTAAAAGCGTTGCAAGTAGTCACTGAACCCTCGTATTGTCTTTTTTTTACCGTCATTGGAGCGTCATAATTTCTTTCCGTGGCGTGCTTGTTGAACTGAACAAGGCGCCTTATTGATCTTTGTTTAAAGCTAGAGGCCGGTTATGATGGGTGATGTGTAGGCGAAGTTCGAAGTGCAACTACGACCTTTGCAGTCGTTCGAAGGTTAATTGCGGCCATGTAATAAATTGCGAATGCGTGCGATCTGCAGCGTTTTAGGTGTGCTTTGAGAACAACACAGAATTCATCGCATCGCCCTGGGAGAACGGTAATGGGATCTGAGATCAAATTGAGCTGAAATAAAGGCCGCCAATGTTCCATGGCCAATGCACGGCGAATGGTCTGGCGAAGTCAAATGCAAGTTTGAATTTAAGCCATTTTAAAATTTTAAAAACAGTTGCTGAAAAGCGTTATATGTGGCCCGAAGGTTTCAAGGAAACCAATCATCCACAGAAAACTTCTTGCGACATGCAGTTTAATTAGGTTAAATTATAGGGTTTCAGGTGCCAAAACCATGATATGATTATGAGGCATGTCGTAGTGCGGAACTCCGGAAATATGTCTCACCCAGGGTTCTTTAACGTGCACCTAAATCTATGTATATGGGTATGTAGTTTAGTCGCAGGCAGCTGAAATTCCTCTTGTAGCTGCTCAAAAGAAACAGCTTTACCGGAAATTCCGTTCTGATTGTGCAAGGTAGCGCAAGCGTACTGTATTTTTACAGTGAAGCTTTATATGACTAGCCGATTGGTCCGCGCGCCCATCCATCCGTCACCTGTATAATGAAAACTGCTCCAGCACAACCCCATGCGTATGCGCTAAAAAAAAGAGAAAGATGCGCGCGATTGGTTGGGCGAGTAGCGACTTGGTTGCTCTCCGCCACGGCTGAGCGCGTGCAGCAGTTCCTGTCCGGCTCCGAAATGGGTAGGCCACGCGTCATACGTGCTCCTGAGGAGCAGGCAGCTTTCGATCAGTAACGTCGTGAGCAGAACCGGGAAGAAGCTTGTTTCGGCCGTGCCGATGCTGCAGCCTGGGCTCAAGGACAGGCTGGTGCAGACGAGCGCAATCAGAAACTGCGTACCGAGGATATGGCAGCCTACGAAGCAGGGGCGTAGCCAGGGGGGGGGCTTATGGGGCTTCAGCCCCCCCCGAAATTTTTTCGTGCTGTCCATGCGCCGCCGACCAAAGCGACCCCCGGCGCCGGAAATCACTCTGGATTTTGTCTAGAATGTCTTTTTGACGCTCGAAATACATTTAACCGCGAAGATTGCAAACTCGGGCTAGATTTCGTGGCAACGCCCATACACCAGGAGTCACATAACGCCAAGCAGTCCCATCCGAGCACAAAGTTTCAAGGGCGCTTTGATAGTGAGCGGGCTCGCCGCGGCATCTCACTGAGGCCACGGAATCTATGGAGCGCATGGATATCAATTGCAAAACTTTATGGGTATACATCTCATAAGCTCTTGATGTGAAAGGTGCATTGACATTTCCAAAATTGTGCTTTAGATTTTCAATTGCGGAACTTTGTGGGTTTAATGTTGTTATAAACATTTGACGCCAAAGGTCTATTGACTTTTCTAAAGTCTTACATCAGAACATACAACGAGACAAGCCAAATCAACACACTAGCAGACGAGTTGACAAAGCAGGCAGCGAGGTCCAATGAGACGAAGGGTTGGGGTGGTTCATTTGTGCCGTCATGTCACATAAAAAAATATCAACATTTTTTCAACCTACGCCAGAACATCCATGTCAAGGCACTAAAGCCAGCCAAAGTAACTACGTTCTTATTTATTTTTTCTACTTTGAATTTTATTCGCGAGGACACATTGAGCCTCTTCAATTTTTTTTGTTCTCGCTACCCTACCCTCGGGCTGCCAGAGCCAGCCAGAGCGCATACGTTTTTCTCGTATGGCCCCGACCACCGTGCGGTGCACTTCGGCGCGCGTTCGGTTTGCTCTGGCCGAGTGGATTTTCACCTGACAGAGTTTTGGACGCTTTCTGGCTCGCAGACGAGAAAAAAATGGTCGCTCGCCGCCATTACTGTAGGGACTCGAAGGATTGCACCGCATTCCTTGAGCGGAACCTTTCCGGAAAGTCTTGTTTTGCCGCTGTAGGATACTGAGCAGTATGCGTATGGTTCTCAGTGGACGAAGCGTACGTCTCATGTTTTCTTCGGTATTCCTTCCGTAGCCCCATTAGGTGCTCGAAGTAGGCATTCGATTCTGGCCAACATACTTTCCTATGCGTTTTTTTTTTCCATTTCGGTGCCTCCGCCTCACAGAAAAGAAAATACATTGTTGCGGCGCAGCGAATTGTCGCATGGTGAAAGTTCGATTTTGATAATTCTTTTGCGGAAAGTAATGGGCGACGGGACGCTTCAGTTGCCGGATACGTTTATTATATTATTGCGAAAGCAATTATATGGACACTCCAGGCGCATTCCTGCCGTCGCCCTCATGTTTCGTATAAAGTCCAAGGGTGATAACATCGTGACCACGCGCTGCATGCTGTATGTGCGAGTGAAAGCGTAGGAGGGGAGGTGGAATGGGTGAGCCGACGATGGTGGCTCAGTCTTGTGTGCGCAAAGGAGAAAAGCGGGGAGCAAGCGCGCCGCCTTCCGTCGCGCGCAATACATCGGGGGGAGTGGATGGAATGGGGGCGGAATCTAGGATTCTGTGAGTCGATGATTGTGCAACATGTTTATTTGCCTTGTTTGATGCATTATATACAGTTACTTCTTCTTACATACATAGACTCATTGGAGACTTATACGTATACTTAAATATCTTGTTGCGAGGTTTTGTGTATACATGCAGTGAACTTTGTTTCCAGTGATACTTTTTTGTCCTTTATCAAGCCGTATTTTCACATTTGTATATGCCATTGTATCTTTGCATTTCTAATGAACGAGGGCGAGTCAAATTAAAGTGAGCCTACCCTAACCGCGCAATAATGGTTCGGTTCATTATCTGCGAGGCATGCGCGTAGGAGAACGGCATGTCTCATTTACAAAAGTGACACGCAGGTGTGAAGATAAATGTTCGTTAATGCTCTCACACACTGGGTTGAATATGGTTGCGTCACATAATGGACACTTCAAAAGTTTAACAGCTCCGTGTCGCGAAGTTTTTGACAGCTGAAGGTGTTTCCAAAACAGAAATTAATCACCATATGACTGCCGTGTACATTGAACACTTCATTTCATTGACCACTGCGAAGCGTTGGAGCAAACGGTTCAAAGGACGTTGCAAAGGCATTCCAAGACCGGGCCAAAACCATCGTGCAATCACCCCCCCCCCCCCCCCCCCCAATTTCAAAGGTTCATGAGCTGCTGAAACAAGAACGGCAGATAAGCATCGATGAACTGGCAGACCGTCTGAACATCAGTCACGGTTCGGTTCACGCCATAATTCATGAGCTTCTCAGTTATCGGCTCTTTGGTGCGCAATAGATCCCCAAGATTTTGACCCATTGCGAGAAGACGGAGAAGTTTCGCGCTGCCTTGATTCATCTGATCGGTTATCACAATGAGGATGACGACTTCTTGTTTGCAACTGTGATCGGGGACGAACCTTGGTGCCACTACTACGAGCCTGAAACACGACGGCAAAGCTTACAGTGGAAACATTCGAATTTACCACGCTCAAAGAACGTAAAGGCCATCATTTGCACTGGAAAAGTGTTGTTAACTTTTTTTTTCGATCGACCGGGTCCATTACTGATAGAATTTGCTAAATCTTGAGAGGCTATCAATTGTTCCCGATATTGTAAAACGCCAGAGCGGCAGCGTGTCGCAATCAAGAACGAACAACGTGGAAAATTGACGAATGGGGTCATCTTGCTCCACGACAATGCCTGTCCCCACGTCGCTTGTGTGGTTAATACAAAACTGACGAAGTTCAAGTGGGAAACGCTGCAACATCCGCCATACAGCTCAGACCTGTCACCTTGTGACTTCTACATTTTTAACCGAAAAAACAGCTAAAGGGAACCAGATACAGACTTTTTGAAGCAGCAACCCAAGGAGTTTTATAAGACGGGAATCACGCGACTCGTTAGTCAATAGGACAAATGTCTAAATTCTCATGAAGACTACTTTTAAATAAAGTACCCCGTTGTTGGCTCATTCATTTGACTTGCCCTCATATATCTTGCAGAACTCCTGCTTTTTATACGTGCTCTCTGTCGCGACTATAACTTCGGTGCAATTACTCACGATACACGACAAGGGACAGCTACTCCTGCGTAATACATTGGAACAAACGACAGCGTCATTGAGATTTTTCACTGGCCATTGCATATATACAAGAATGTAAGCACGGTTCTTGAATGACAAAGTTTCATTAACATATTTGTCCTCAACTTGTTCAGTTCATTGCCTTTTAATTTTTCATATCAGCGGCATGCACTGCTTTCCTGGTTTCGAGCTGATATAGTTCTAAAGTTCGTGTGATATTTTCTTTACTTAATAAATAGACAAAAAACATGGAAGCATTGATGTCAGTTATGTCGGGCACAATTTTTGGCACATACGAGTATAGTATTTTATGAAAAAATAGATATATTACTTGTATTTACAGTGCGTAGCTTTCAAGAATTCGTTTGCAGCATCTTTGGCAATGACAATACAGTTATTATTCATGTATTTGATCCCTCGATAAATTGTTTAAGAGGAAGCTTTAGCTCGGGCCAAATCCGAGGCGGCCTCTTCAAATACTTGTAAAACGTAGAAACGCTTTTCTGAGATAATCCTGCTAATCGCTTTTATTGAAATTAGTTGCATTTGAGAGAGAAAGTTAAATCCTAGTGTCTGTTGGAAACAGAACTTTGATTTAGGGCCTGGATTTTGTTTAAAATATTTTGAAAAATTCAAAAGCTTGAAAAAATAGAAGCACGACGTTTACAAACTAATAGCTATGCATGAAGAACAGATATTGTGGTTCTGTAAACGGCATTTATTTTAACAGTCAAAGCGGACAAGTTTGCTGTGTCAATTTGTATCTTACGTGAATTGGTTACGTTGTGTACAAGGGTTCTGCAAAAGCCGTTATTTCCGCAATACTAAATTTTTTTGAGATTCATGTGTAGCATATCTATTTTGTCCGCTGTAGATGTACTATTAGATGCAATTCACAGAATTGTGATATCATTTTTCATTGTTGAGTCACGGAGTTTTAAACTTGATAGTTTCGTTTTCTGAAAATTTTCAGTTTTGGCCAAATTTGAATAAATAATTGACCACCTAAATGAAAAATTCGAAACTAGTAGTCACTAGAAGTAAACTTTATCTTTTAAATGCAACAAACCTCCTCAAATTTGGTGATGTGGTTGCATGTATATATATATATATATATATATATATATATATATATATATATATATATATATATATATATATTGGGCCAGTGGCATAGCCCCCCCCGAACAAAATTTCTGGCTACGCCACTGCTACGAAGCCATCGTTTTATGAACCGTCGGGATTAACCCAGTGGTGTGGACTGGGGGCCGGATGTTTCAGTTTCACTGGTTTACCATCTGTACGGAGGGCTTGGGCGGTGACTTTTTGGCCCTGTATCAATCCTTTTCAGTAACTTCTCTTTCTAAAGTTGTAGCAATCGTGTAATATATATATATATATATATGTTGTTACGTAGGAAGACGCACACGAAAAGCTATGTACAAATATATTTACAAGAAAACTACGCTGCACTTGGCCAAGAGGCAACAGCCCGCGCTAGCTTCTAATCGTCGTCGTCGTCTTCACACTGCTGGCCTTTCGTGATCGCACATATTGTTCCGTAGCACTACCCCCGGCTGCAAAAGCGCCGTCCCGGAGCGACTAAAGATCGGACTCGGAAGCAGTGTAGTAGGCCTTGAGCCTACTGACGTGTACGACATCACTAGATGCCACAGGAGAGGACGAGGTTGAGCCCACAGGAGCAATTTCGTAAGTCACAGGCGTCACCTGGCGCAGCACGCGGTAGGGCCCTGTGTATCGCGAAAGAAGCTTCTCTGAAAGTCCGACGTGACGAGAGGGCGACCACAGGAGCACGAGCGCACCAGGTGAAAACTGTACGTCACGATGGCGGGCGTTGTACTGACACTGCTGAGTGGTCTGTGAGGCCGTAAGTCGAGCACGGGTAAGCTGGCGTGCATGGTCGGCGAGGGCGATGGCGTCGCGCGCATACTCGCTTGTTGAGACCGCAACAGGAGGAAGTGCCGTGTCTAGGGGCAAGGTAGGTTCGCGACCGTACAGTAGATAAAAGGGAGAAAATCGGGCGGTGTCGTGCCGGGAAGAATTGTACGCAAATGTTACGTAAGGAAGGGCAATGTCCCAGTCGTGGTGGTCCTTGGAAACGTACTTGGCTAGCATACCGGTAAGAGTACGGTTTAACCGCTCTGTCAGGCCATTGGTTTGAGGATGGTATGAAGTAGTCAGTTTGTGTTGAATGGAGCAGGAACGCACAATGTCAGCGATAACTTTCGAGAGGAAGTTTCGACCACGGTCAGTAAGCAGCTGTCGCGGGGCGCCATGAAGCAAGATAATGTCACGCAAGAGAAAGTCCGCGACGTCAGTGGCGCAGCTGGTAGGGAGAGCCCGAGTGATAGCGTATCGGGTGGCGTAATCAGTCGCGACGGTAACCCATTTGTTCCCAGAGGATGACGTGGGAAAGGGACCGAGCAGGTCTAATCCAACACGAAAGAACGGTTCCGCAGGGACGGTGATCGGCTGGAGATAACCGGCAGGTAGCACCTGAGGTGTCTTCCGACGCTGGCAGGGTCACAGGCAGCAACATAGCGTCGAACGGAGCGAGCGAGACCAGGCCAATAGAAGCGGCGGCGGACGCGGTCGTACGTGCGGGTTACCCCAAGATGTCCTGCAGTGGGTGCGTCATGCATCTCAAAGAGCACAGTCTGTCGTAGATGTTTTGGCACGACAAGAAGAAGATCAGGGCCATCAGGGAGGAAGCTCCTTCGGTACAGAATGCCGCCCTGGAGGACATATCGGCGAACGGATGCGTCGGTAGGTGTAGAGCGCAGACGCTCGATGAGTACTCGCAGCGTAATTATACGTGACAAAAAACGCGAACCTGAGCCTCTCGTTGTTCAGCACTTATCTGAAACAGCCTTGCAGTCGTTCAAACATGAAATAACTAAGTGCGATTGGTCACATGTTACGCGTACAAGAGACGTAAATGAAGCCTATTGCAGATTTCTTGAAACCTTTCTTCACGTGTACACTAAGCATTTTCCGTTTAAAACTCTTAAACAATCTAAAAAGATAAGGAAGCCATGGGTTACACGCGACCACCTAGTAATGATAAAAAATAAAAATAAACTGTATCATCTATTTCTACGGACACGGTGCCCGTCACAGCTGAAAGAATTCAAGGCACTACGAAATAAGCTAAACAGTGAGGTAAAGCGTGCTAAAATTATTTATTATCATTCACTTTTCTCTGATATCAATAAGAAACGCCCAGAGGCTGTTTGGAGGGTGGTGAACTCTGTTTTGGGTCGCGGCAAGAAGCATATCACTCCAGATAGTATCACAGTCAATGGTCAGCATATTACTGGCACAAATCTAGCTGAACACTTCAATGCATACTTTGTGAATGCTGGCGTGCCTGATTACAAGAAGAGCCCTACTAACATGTCACATACGCAATTTTTGAACTACAACATTAGTGACAGCTTGTTTTTAGCTCCAACCGATGAATCTGAAATCTTCAGAACCTTCATAAACCTGAAAAACAGCAGAGCCTTAGATATAAATGACGTGCAGATAAAGCCAGTAAAATACGTCATTGCATGTATCTCTCCCGTTCTAAAGCATATATTTAACCTTGCACTAACTTCTGCTGCTTTCCCCGAAGAAATGAAGATAGCAAGGGTGTTTGTAATACACAAAGGAGGTGATCATCAGTCCATGAAAAACTACAGGCCAATATCCGTTCTGCCAGTTTTTCCCAAAGGCTTAGAAAAAATAATCTGTACGCGTATAACTGTTTTTTTCTCTAATAAACATATCTTATCAGATGCGCAATTTGGCTTTCGAAAGGGAAGGTCGACAGAAACAGCTCTACTAACAATGAAAGAAATTATAGTTTCCAACATAGATAACAGACTTTACACGTTAGGCCTTTTTATTGACTTTTCCAAGGCGTTCGATTCTCTCAGTCATGAGATTCTTGCGGACAAGTTGTTCGCATGTGGAATTCGTGGGAAACCTTTGGACTTGTTGAAATCTTACTTAAAAAACCGCCAGCAGAACGTATGTTTGCAGAGTTTCCAATCGTCTTTCCGTCCTATTTCAAGAGGTGTGCCACAAGGGAGCATTCTGGGTCCCCTCTTGTTCAATCTGTATATCAATGACCTCGTAAATATTGAAAAATCAGCAAAATTTATCATATATGCCGATGACAGTAGCATACTATTTTCTGGGCCAAACATAAATGATCTAGTCCTTCAATGTAATAACACACTTTCAAAGCTATCCACATGGTCGAGTCTTAACGAAATAAAGATTAATCCTCTAAAAACCAAAATTATTATATTTCGTGCAAGGAGTAAAGTAGTTACACGGTTAAGCCCTATTGTATATGAAGGTCTGAACATAGCTGTAGTAAACGAACACAAGATACTCGGCGTTACGTTTTCCGCTCACCTTAGTTGGAACTCGCATGTGGAAGAACTATGTAGGAAACTGTCATCAACTACTGGAGCATTATCACGATGTCAACGCTTACTCCCCTCAAAGGTAAAACTTCAAGTGTATTACGCACTGTTCGCATCCTATATTAACTACTGTAGCCTAGTCTGGGCTACCACAACTAAACGGAACTTAAATAAAATCTTGCTTTTGCAAAAAAAGATTCTTCGCCATGTTGCAAACATTTCCTACCTGGCTTCAACTGAAACGGTGTTTCAGGAATATGGCATCATACGGGTACAGCACTTATACAAATTTCGGATTTTGCGATCCTTCTTCTTTTCAAACACTTATAAAGAATTCCTTGTAACTATATCAAACCTAACACCTAACTACCCTGATAGGCTTACACGACATACCTTAACATGGTCTGTTCCTCGTTACCGGACCACCTACAACTCACAGGCACTCCACTTCAATTTACCATCTATTCTAAACGAATTTCCTGAACTAACTACTGCTAGACAACGGCAGCTATGTCAGTTCTTCACATCAATGTTGTAAATAGAGGTCGCATAGTTATCTTTGGAATGGCGTGCATGTGTCTTGTTTACGTGGCTTTTGCCCATCCTGTACTTATTGCATTTTTTTTCTTGGTCCTGTCATCGTTGCGCGATGTCTGTTATCAGTGCTATTTTTACTCTTTATTGTTTGTGAAACCTGTTAAATAAACAGAATTTTATTTTTATTTACATTTTTTTTCTTTTTTTTCCTTGTACAGTCAAAAGTCTTTAAACGATGATGTTTATTTTATGCTGTATAAAACAATTGATGTGAACCCTGCTGTAACTCTGTATGTTAACTTCAAGTGAGCCTTACGTAAACTTGTTACAGTATTGCTCACATGTTATAATTATGATTTAATATGCATATATGTGCTGTGAACGTCGGATGCTGCCAATGTAAGGGTCTTCAGGGACTCAGTCAAGCTGCCTAGAGCAGCTTTTAGCCCTGAAGACTATCCAGAATTTTCTGGTGAAATAAACTTTGATTGATTGATTGATTGATAGGTCTCGGTACTGCTCATCGGCGATGTTAGCGAAGGCAGACACAGAGAAAATGCCGTCGGCGGTACGACTGTCGGCGTCGTCACGCTCGTCTACCGGGTAGCGAGACAGGCAGTCAGCGTCCTTGTGTAGTCGGCCAGATTTGTAGGTGACAGAGAACGAATATTCTTGGAGGCGTAAGGCCCAGCGACCAAGTCTTCCTGAAGGGTCTTTCAATGAGCATAACCAACAAAGCGCGTGATGGTCTGTGACAACGGAAAAGGATCGGCCATATAAGTATGGGCGGAATTTCGCAAACGCCCAAACTAGGGACAGACACTCACGCTCAGTGATAGAATAGTTGCGCTCCGCGGGTGAGAGGAACCTGCTGGCGTAAGCGATAACACGGTCGTGGCCACGCTGGCGTTGTGCCAGTACTGCTCCAATTCCGTGACCGCTGGCATCAGTACGGACTTCGGTAGGCGCAGAAGGATCGAAATGGGCCAGAACGGGAGGCGTTGTGAGAATGTCGATTAGATGAGAGAATGCAGAGGCCTCATTATCGCCCCACTGGAAAGGAGCGTCTTTTTTCAAAAGGTCGGTTAATGGTCGTGCTATGGCGGCGAAATTCCTCACGAAACGGCGGAAGTACGAACAAAGGCCGATGAAGCTGCGCACATCCTTGACACACTTCGGAACAGGGAAGTGCCTCACAGCATAGATCTTGCCTGGGTCCGGTTGCACTCCATTCGCGTCAACGAGATGTCCAAGGACGGTAATCTGGCGACGGCCGAATTGGCACTTCGATGCGTTGAGTTGCAGACCGGCTCGCCGAAAAACGTCCAGGACTGCTGAGAGGCGCTCGAGGTGCGTAGCGAACGTTGGGGAGAATACGATAACCTCGTCCAAGTAGCACAAGCATGTGGACCATTTGAAACCGTGAAGAAGGGAGTCCATCATGCGTTCAAAAGTGGCAGGAGCGTTACATAGGCCGAACGGCATCACCTTGAATTGATAAAGACCGTCGGGTGTTACAAAGGCAGTCTTCTCGCGGTCGAGATCATCCACGGCAATCTGCCAATAGCCGGAGCGAAGGTCAATAGAGGAGAAATAGCGAGCACCGTGGAGGCAGTCAAGGGCGTCATCAATCCGAGGTAGGGGATACACGTCCTTTTTGGTAACCCTGTTAAGGTGCCGATAATCCACGCAAAAGCGCCATGAGCCATCCTTCTTTTTTACCAGTACAACCGGTGACGCCCAAGGACTACATGACGGTTCAATAATGTTCTTGGCAAGCATTTTGCGAACTTCTGCGTGAATAACTTGGCGCTCAGCTGGTGACACTCGATACGGGCGGCGATGAATAGGAGGGGCATCGCCGGTATGAATGCGATGTTTGACAGCTGTAGTTTGGGCTAAAGGACGATCGTTAAAGTCAAAAATATCGTGGTAGGAAAACAGAACGCGGTAGAGTTCACGAGCGTGCTTGGAGGGCAAGTCGGGGGAAATCATTTTCCGTAAGTCCCCGATGGTACAATTTGTCGACTGCGATGGTAGAGGAGTATCGGATGAAGTGTCGTCTACTGCAATGGATGCTACTGAGTGATCCTCGAATGAACAAAGCTGGGCCAAAGAAATCCCACGTGGCAGCACTTGTGTCGTCAAGCCAAAGTTGACCACTGGCAGGCAGACGCAATTCGCCGTAATAGATAAAACTGTATGGGGTACTGTGATCCCGTGTGTAAGGAGGACGTCTGGCATAGGAGCCGCGATGTAGTGACCGTCGGGGACTGGTGGGGATGACACTAGGTCAACGTAGGTCAGTGCCGAAGGTGGCAAGCGAACGAAGTCGGCGGAACTGAGGCGACTGGGGTGTGGTTCAGCAGGATCCAGAACAGGCAGGTCAAAGCGGAGAGTACTGGCGGAACAATCGATGAGAGCAGAATGTGCGGAGAGGAAGTCTAAGCCGAGGATGATGTCGTGGGGACAGTGGGCGATGTCTGAATAGCACGATTGTTGAGCGATCGGCGAAGGAGACGCGGGCGGTACACATACCAATTACGGGGGCTGTGCCGCCATCGGCGACACGGACAACAGGCGTCGTGGCGGGCGTGATAATTTTCTTGAGCCGGTTACGAAGGTCAGCGCTCATTACGGACAAATGCGCCCCAGTGTCTATGAGAGCAGACACAGAAACACCCTCGACTTGCACGTCAAGAAGGTTCAGATGAGTGGGCAAAGTCAGTAGAGGATTTGGCGGCGTAGGGAGCAATGCAGCGTCACCTCGAGGCGCTGCATCGTCTAGTTTTCCGGCTGGGAGCGGCGTCCGAAGGGAGTCGGCGAATAGGAGCGACGGGGCTGGGGAGAGCGAGATTGTCGTCGTTGGGGCGAAGGCGAACGAGAATAGGGGCTGTTCGTTGCAGGAGAATCAGTGGCGGCATTATCGGAGCGTGCGGCATAGGGGCGAGAAGGGCCACCGGACGGGCGAGAGAAGGCAGTATAAGTAGACCGGATCGGGGAACCCCAGCGACTACGACAGTACCGAGAAATGTGCCCGATTCGATGGCAGTGGAAACAAATAGGCTTGTCGTCAGCAGTGCGCCATTCAGATGGGTTGCGGAAACGTGGTGAGTAAGAAGATGCGGGACGGGGCGAAATCGAAGAAGCCGGGCGGGTATCAGGGCGATGGGCCGAGCAGATGGTGTGAAGACCCATGTTTTCAAACTCCTTGCGGACAACTGCCTGGATCAGTGAGACCGTGACTGCAGATGTGTTGGTGGGACTGGAGTCGAAGGCAGCCGGATAGGCGGCCTCGATCTGACGCCGGACGATCCTGGTAACATCGGCAGTGTTGTGGGGACGAGGAGCGTCGGCACAGGAAGATGTCGCTGGGGTGTTGGGCAGACGGGCAAACTGCTGGTCAATACGTCGGCTTTTGGCGAGTTCTAGGCGGCGGCACTCTTTTATAACAGCATCCACCGTGGCTACGTTGTTGCAAACGAGCAAGTTGAAGGCGTCATCGGCAATGCCTTTGAGGATGTGGGAAACCTTGTCTGACTCAGTCATGTGGGTGTCAACTTTGCGGCACAGAGCCAAGACGTCCTGAATGTACGTGACATAGGGCTCGGTTGACGTCTGCACACGGCCGGAAAGCGCCTTCTGCGAGGCAAGTTGTTGACCGTAGGGGTTGCCGAACAAGTCTCGAAGCTGTGGCTTAAGTGAATCCCAACTGGTGAGCTCATCTTCGTGCGTCTGAAACCAAACCCTAGGTGTGCCACCGAGGTAAAAGACTACGTTGACGAGCATAATAGTAGGGTCCCACCGGTTATTGCGGCTGACGTGTTCATACAGGCTGATCCAGTCATCGACGTCTTCCCCATCTTGGCCCGAGAATACGCCAGGAGCACGGGGTGCGGGGAGAGTGATGTAGGTCGTCGAAGTGGCAGCAGGTGTCGGAGCCGGCGGAGTCGGGTTGTCGTCGCCGGGAGCCATGAAGGAAGGCTCGACGTACCGTCCACTGCGAAGCTCCGTGACGAGGTACAGGGAACGTCCACCTCCACCAGATATGTTACGTAGGAAGACGCAGAGGAAAAGCTATGTACAAATATATTTAGAAGGAAAATACGCTGCACTTGGCCAAGAGGCAACAGCCCGCGCTAGCTTCTAATCGTCGTCGTCGTCTTCACACTGCTGGCCTTTCGTGATCGCACATATTGTGCCGTAGCAATATATAAATAAACACGAGAGGAAAGGGGGTTAGCAGAGAGGCCCGATTTTTATTAGTCATATCACAAGAGGCCACCAAACACTCTCACCAAGGACAACTTAGAGGAAATTACTTGTGCATAATAAATGAAGTAAAGAAATGATGAATTAACGGAAATTAACGTGGATGAAAAAACAACTTGCCGCAGGTAGGAACCAAACTCATGCGAAATGCGAAGACTGTGGGTCTGGTTCCCACCTGCGGCAAGTTGTTTTTTCATCCACTTTAATTTCCATTAATTGATCGTTTCTTCATTTACTATGCACAAGTAATTTCCCCTAAGTTGTCCTTGGTGAGAGTGTTTGTTGGCCTCTTACGATATAACTATATATATATATATATATATATATATATATATATATATATATATATATATATATATATATTGTAAGACAAGGTTTTAGGCAGTCAATCACTTCTTTATTCTTTCGAACCATGGTAACGATGGTCCGAAGAAACGTCTACGGGAGTAACGCGATAGTTCGCGGGGGATGTTTGTTCATTAATAATGTAGCATCCAAGGAAGCACGACTTAAACTGCTCACACAAACCGGATGTACGAATGGGTGTCCAAAGGAGCACTTCCTCTCAAGGATGAAAGGAGAGGTCGCAACGAGAGATGTCGTAACGTTGCTTGCGATCTAGTTGACTGACTTCTGTGTTGAAGCGAGCACGTTGACGTCATTCAAGTCTCGAGACGAACTGTACGGCTATACTGGCCGAGGTGTCAGTTGGGGCATTGAAGAAAGTGGCGTCGATGGTGAATGTCGGTGAATGGCCGCAAACTAGGTAGAAAGGTGAGTACCGCGTAGTTCGTTGGATAGCAGTGTTGTGAGCTAACGTCACAAAAAGTAAAAGTTCGTCCCACTTGTCGCGCTTGAGATGGGCTCCATGCCTTGTAAAACGGAAGAGGTGGTGGTTTTGTAGTGATAGGATTCAGGGATCCATGCGGTGCCGGTGCCTGTTGTAGTTGCTGCTGGGAGCCTGGCACAATAGAGGCAACATCAGGGTAAGTTGGCGTAGCGATATGGTGCGGGCTGGGAACTTGCGGGCAAGTCATGGCAGCTATCGCTTCCCTGACGATATGGCATAGGCCGCCACCCGGAGGCGTCATGTGGACCTTAGGAGGGGTTGACGAAGCTTGGGCGTGCAGTTCCTCAGGGAAGATCGAGCGAATCAAGGCAGGTAGCTCGCTGTCGGACGCCTTGAAATAAGATGTGTCAGGGTGTAAGCGGAGCATATGAAGCTCATCGAGACGCTGACACGTATTGATGATGCCTGCGAAGGTAGTGGCGTTCAGCACTACAAGAGCATTAAATGCCGCAGTCCCAATACCCTTGAGCAGGTGGCGTACACGGTCACTTTCCGCCATCGAGGTGTTCACGTGGCGGCAGATGGCGAGGACGTCCTCTATGTACGAAGTGTGCGATTCGCACAAGTGCTGAAAACGCTCAGAAAGCTTCGTCTTGGTGATATTGGAGCGGACAGACGAGTTCGCGAAAATCTGGCCTAGGTGGTGTTTAAAGGTGCTCCAGTTGACGAAATCGAGCTTATGATTGTAAAACCAAGTTTTCAGGACGCCGGTTAGGTATAAGGCGACGTGAGCAAGTTTTGCAGATTCGTTCAAGTGGTTAAAGTCATTCACGCGCTCGTAAAGCTCCAACCAGTCTTGAACACCGTCACCTGGAAGTGAAGCAAACACCGGTGGATCATTCTGAGGGGTGGTGACCATCCAAGAAGGTGTTCCTGCAGGAGCAGGGAAGGCGGATGTTGTTGTACAGGCCTGCTGGTCTTGGGACATGGTCGAGTGCAGTTGGCAGAGGCGGCGACCCGAGCGGAGCTCCTGGGATGTAGCGTAGGTGAAGCTGGAGAGAGACCTGGAGCAAAAGGGTGAAGGAATCGGACAGCACACTCCACCACTTGTGAGACAAGGTTTAGGCAGCCAATTTCTTCTTTCTTCTCCCGAGTGAGAGTCCCACCACCGGGCTCCAAAACGCTGATGATGACTATTTACAGATGAGAATACGAAGCGTATGAATAATGCCCACAATATATACAAATTAGGGGTGATGACTTTAAATTTTGCAGAGTTTTTTTTTCATATCGCCTGTGGCAGACATCCCGAGCTGAATAATAATATAATAATAACAATAATAGTTCTCGAGCTGAAGAATTCATAGACGTGGATATTTCTTGCGCGAGAAATTGAAACTCATCCTCAATTAATTAACAAAAACTCAATAATAAACTTCTTAATGGTTTAATTTACAGCAAATATTCCAATTTACCCATTGTAGCTGGTGTGGTTTCAATGCGTATTCACTTCGAATGAATCTCCAGTTTAGCGCAAACGGAAGATAGCCCAGCCAGGTTGTGTCAACTTTTTGTCTTCGTCGTCTCTTCTTTCCATCATGGACATCATCAATGCTTATCATCTTCTTCCCCTCATAATGACATCATTAGTAGCTTCATAAAGCGAAGCTTTCTTTGCCTCCTCTCCCGACTTTCCAGCGCTGCTGCTGCCGCTGCTGTTTCTGCTGTAGTCTTGCTTGCACGCGCCACTGGGTTTCTTGTAACACGACCAGACGACACTCGCCTCCACGCGTCCCCGCCGGCACCGCCGCGACAGCGTTTCACAGTTTGCGCACATTGCACGTGCTGTGCTTGCTTCCTGTGCTGCAAAAAAGTGCAGTTTCATCCGAGAAGCGAACCATCCATTGCGATAATAAGATACATATGAGATATACGGAGAAAGGATATTAGTTTTGTGGCTCATATGAATTTGTAAAGATAGGAATACTATCTAAATTAACAAGCATAGTCCCACACGTGCACAAGCAAACATGAGCACATCCCACTGGATGACCGCGGAAAGTCGCTGTCTAAGCGCTGCTGTGAGGAAGAGCGGCAGTAGCAGCGAGCGAACCAAGATTTAAGGGCAGCAAAGCATAAGCCGCCCTTAAATCTAGATTTGACCGCCTAAAACTTGTCTCATAATTATATATATATATATATATATATATATATATATATATATATATATATATATATATATATATATATATATATATATATATATATATATATATATATTGTAAGACAAGTTTTAGGCAGCCAATCTCTTCTTTACTCTTCCGAGTGATAGCCCCACCACCAGACCCCAAAACGGTGATGGTGACAATGTACAGATGAGAATACGAAGCGTATGAATAATGCTCACAGTTCACATTGGTGCTGTGTCTTGCACCAATTCGAACTAAGCCACGAAAACAGAGCGCGGTGGACTGCGTCCCTGTCGCAGATGGCTTTCAAGATACAGTGACCCGGGCGCACACAGCGCCCTCGCACAAACACTCGCACACAAAGCACATGGCGCGTAGCAATTTTATCGCCCTTGGACTTTATACTGAACACCACAGCGACGGTAACGCCGATGCCGACGGCAGAAATGAGCTAGGAGTGTCGGTGTAATTCCTATCACAATAAAATGCATTAGAAGGAATCGAAATTTATTTATGAAAAAAAGAAAGGGGGAAGAAGGGATCGATGCAGGGTAGGACTCCAGTGGCCACCACGACCCGCCAGCAAGAGCGAGGATGGTATCCCAGGACTTCTTTAGTAAAGTGAATCCCAAAGGAGAATTAATAGAGTGAGGCCTTTCGCGCACTCCCATCTTACGTGAGGAAATGAAGGCCAGGACTCAAGCCACGGGCAAGAGTTATTGTATAAGGTTTGGTTTAGTTTATGGTATCTTCCTAAATGTCAACCGGTACGCATTTGTACTCTGTATATCTGCGCATACTCCACATTAGTTAGTTTGTGCGGTGGGGCATACTGTTGTCGGGCCCTTCGCTGGTGCTCCAGTATATCGCGGACCAGTAGCGAATCGTCTTTTTCATCGTTTCGCTTCTCTACAGCTCTGTTAATAAAACGCCGTGAGCTAGAGCGTGTGCTTGTTCAGTTCCCGAGGCGCCCTCGTGGCTAGGACACCTTGAAATGGCGTATTGCTCCTTCAATGAGTCGCCAATGATTTTATGCGCGGCTTATGCTTTGCTGCCTTGTAGTCACTTGTGAATCCGACATTATTATAGCTGAGCTGTATTCCTTTTCCTTTTATGCGATAACGAGTGCGATCGCCTCTGCTTCCGCTGTAGCAGTACATCTAGTACGTATCGAGGCGGATTCGTTAAGGGTTCCGTGGCGTGTGGTTTCAACTACCACTATCACATGCCGTTCGCTAGGTCTAGCTATATTTATATGTATGCATTATGTCTACAAAACTGCCGCAGGTTCTCTGCCGATGTTTAGCTGTTGCTTGTCTTCTGGCTGTGTGATAGTTTTTGTTTTTGTTCATGTTGCATAGGATTAGGGAGAACATTATGCGCTTGCGTACTGGATTCGATATCGTAGGTCCTTTGTGGCTGGGAGCACTGTGGTATTAATGAGTAGCCTAAACGTGACGGAACGTTTCTGCTTGTGCTTGTGAAGCATAGTCGTTCTCTTTGTGTCATATCAACAGCTGTTCTAAACTCTACAAATGTGTTGTATATTCCTAGAGCTTGCACCCGGTCGTTTGCCGCATTTGTAGAAAGCCAAAATGCGGCGTTGTACGCGCCAATTATTACCAGAACGATTTTTTAATTTCCGACGGGGTTAGCTCTTGATATGGAAGCCCGCGTGTTATATTGATAAGAATAAAAGCCTAGTATAGTATTAGAGTTTCGTTCTCGCGGAGCTCTTTCGCTTTCTTTGTAATTCTGATTGTTAGTCTAGCGGTGCCCTTCATGCTTGAATTGAAGTCGCAATGGTGTTAATTACTATTTTGTTACTTTGTAATAAAACTCTTAGCAATGTGATCGTATTTTACCTTGTAACGCTTGGTCCCCTAATGTTAGATGGATGGCCGGTTTGTTTCTGTAGTTACGCCCATTCATCCGAATAAGCTCAAATTTTCCGGGGGACATCGCACGATTCAATGCACTCTAACTCAATTTTCTTCTTCTGTAAGTTTCTCTCTTGTTATCCGATTCGCCTGTGTGTGATTCACCTAGATAAACGTAATGCCACACAGACTCTAGAGGCTGACTGGCGATCGTGAATTCTTCATTCCTTGCAACGCTAATGAACATTACCTTTATCTCCTGCATAATCATCTTGCACTCTTGCACTTCCTCTGTTAAGGTCCTCGGTAATTTGTTATTATACTTCCCTATTGTTGCTGAAGAGGACACTGCCTTCTGCAAACCAAAGGCTCTTGAAATATTCGACGTTGATCCTCCTCGCTCTTAAAGCCTTGCCAGTCTAGTCGCTTGAATGCTCCTTCTAATGAGGCAATGGACATACTGTGCTTTCTGAATTGTTAATGTGGAGATATAATATATATATATATATATATATATATATATATATATATATATATATATATATATATATATATATATATATATATATATATACTTCTTGAGATGCGTGTATACGTTCGGGCCTCACGCGAACGCAGCAGAGCAACTGCTTTTTGCGTTTGGTAGGGAACCGCACCACGTCCTTATAGGAAATGTAAAAGAAGAAAAGGACAGGGGAACAAAAGTACGATATTGTCTCGCAGAAGGCAGCACACTGGTTGGCACAATTTTGTTACTATTAGCTTTTCTGTAATTCCAGGAGAAATGGCGAAATTGAGCCGTGGACTCTCGAGCATGGATAACCTCGCTTCGGGTCGACGCGATATCGTACCATCGGGACGGTTTTACCAGGAGTGCATGTCTGCCGCTGTGTGCTTATTTCAATAGTCTTGCAGCTGAGTCTGTGTCAGGCGCATAGAGCGATTCTGTACTGACATTTCGGAAGAGCGTACTCTAGCGCTTATGAGCGGGCACGTTTGTCGAGTGGGTGTGCTCTGTATATTGGAAAGGCAGGCGTAATGGGAAGACAAAGTTCATTTCACTTTCGCCTAAGACATTCCTGTTTCTCTTTCGAACGGCTACAGGCCTTATCACAGCGGATGCAATCTTTGTCAGAAATTGACGCCATCTTGCGCGTATGGGTGGATTCAGCTGCCACTCGGGCCTGTGCAGCTGCGGCGCTTGGCTGTGCTAGAAGAGCCATGCAACGCGCTACAAAGCTGCGTCTCTTGCTTGTTAAAAAAAAGAGAGATAGACATGTTTCCGTCCTCGAGGGCGTACGTGCGTCGTAGCTGTGTTGTACAAAGTGTTTTGCTATACAACGCAAGCTCTGTCAGGATATATATATATATATATATATATATATATATATATATCTTGCTGCGGAACAGTACTTGCGATGACAAAGAGGCGAGCAGGGTGAAGACGACGATGACGATTAGAGGCTAGCGCGTTCTGTTGCCTCTTGGCCAAGTGCGGCGTATTGCCTTGTAAATACACTTGTATATAGCTTTTCGTCGGCGTCTTCCTACATAACATATCTGGTTGAGGTGGACGTTCCCTATACCTCGTCACGGAAATTCACAGTGGACGGTGCGTCGAGCCTTCCTTCATGGCTCCCGGCGACAACTCGACTCCGCCAGCTCCGACACCTGCTGGCACTTCGACGACCTTCACCACTCTTCCCGCTCCCCGTGATCCTGGCGTATTCTCGGGCAAAGATGGGGAAGACGTCGAGGACTGGATCCGCCTGTACGAACACGTCAGCCACAATAACCGGTGGGACTCTACTATCACGCTCGCCAACGTAGTATTTTACCTCGGTGGCACACCTCGAGTTTGGTTTCAGACGCACGAAGATGAGCTCACGAGTTGGGATTCGCTTAAGCAGAAGCTCCTAGACTTGTTCGGCAACCCCTACGGTCACCGACTTGCCGCGCCGACGGCGCTTTCGGCCGTGTGCAGACGTCAACAGAGCCCTACGTCACGTACAGTCGCGGACAGAATATTACGGACCATGAAATCTAAGAAAAAGTTGAATATCTCCGCAGCCTCACAACGGAATCTGGTATTTGCATTTTGGACCTCGACTAGAATATGCTAACAACGTTGTCGTGGGCAGGTTTACTGGTTGCTGCTACAGGCTGCTCTGGAATTGAACGTTTTCGGAGATCCCGTGGTCCATTTTATTCTGTCCGCGACTGTACATTCAGGACGTCTTGGCTCTGTGCCGCAAAGTTGACGCACACATGACTGAGTCCGATAAGGTCTCCCACATCCTCAAAGGCATTGCCGATGTCGCCTTCAAATGGCTCGTTTTTAATAACATGGTGACGGTGGATGCAGTTATAGAAGAGTGCCGCCGCCTGGAACTCGCTAAAAGCCGACGTATCGACCAGCAGTTTGCCCGTCTGCCCACCACCCCAGTGACATCTTCCTGTGCCGACGCTCCTCGTCCCAACAACACTGGCGATATTACCAGAATCGTCCGGCGTGAGATCGAGGCCGCCTATCCGGCTGCCTTCGACTCCAGCCCCTCCAACGTACCTGCAGTCACGGTTTCCCTGATCCGGGCAGTTGTCCGCCAGGAGTTCGCAAACATGGGGGGTCTTCGCACCATCTGCTGGGCCCATCGCCCTGATACCCACCCGGCTTCTTCGATTCCGCCCCGTCTCGCATCTTCTTACCTACCACGTGTCCGCAACCCGTCTGAATGGCGCACTGCAGACGAGAAGCCCGTTCGTTTTCACTGCCATAAAATCGGGCACATTTATCGGCAATCTCGCAGTTGCTGGAGTTCCCCGAACCGGTCTACTTATACTGGCTACTGTCACCCCCCAGGTGGCCCTTCTCGTCCCTATGCTTCCCGTTCCGATATTGCCGCCACACATTCTCCTGCTCCGAACCGCCCCTATTCTCGTTCGCTTTCGCCCCAACGACGACAATCTCGCTCCCCCCAGCCGGAAAACTAGACGATGCAGCGCCTCGAGGTGACGCTGCATTGCTCCCTACGCCACCCAATCCTCTACTGACGTTGCCCGCTTATCTGAACCTTCTTGACGTGCAAGTCTACGGTGTTTCCGTACCTGCTTTCATAGACACTGGGGCGCATTTGTCGGTAGTGAGCCCTGACCTTCGTAACCGGCTGAGGAAAATAATCACGCCCGCCACGACGCCTGTTGTCCGTGTCGCCGATGGTGGAACAGCCCCTGTAATTGCTATGTGTGCCGCCCGCGTCTCCTTCGCCGATCGCTACACTATCGTGCTATTTACAGTCATCGCCCACTGTCCCCACGACATCATCCTCGGCTTAGACTTCCTCTCTGTACATTCTGCTCTCATCGATTGTTCCGCCAGTGCTCTCCGCCTTGATCTGCCTGTTCTGGATCCCGCTGAACCACACCCCAGTCGCCTCAGTTCCGTCGAGTTTGTCCGCTTGCCACCTTCGGCACTGACTTACGTTAACTTCGTGTCATCCGCACCAGTCGCCGATGGTCACTACATCGCGGCTCCTGTGCAAGACGTCCTTCTTTCACACGTGATCACAGTACCTCATACAGTTTTATCTATTACGGCAAATTGCGTCTGCCTGCCAGTGGTCAATTTTGGCTTCACGACAGAAAAGCTGCCACGCGGGATGTCTCTGGCCCAGATTTGCTCATTCGAGGATCACTCAGTAGCATCTATTGCAGTAGACGACAATTCAGCCGATCCTCCTCTACCATCGCAGTCGGCAACTTGTACCATCGCCGACTTACAGAAAATGACTGCACCCGACATGCCGTCCGAGCACGCTCGTGAGCTCTACCGCGTTCTGTTTTCCTACCACGATACTTTTTTACTTTAACCGTCATTCTTTAGCCCAAACTACAGCTGTTAAACATCGCATTAATACCGGCGATGCCCCTCCTATTCATCGCCGCCCGTATCGTGTATCACCGACTGAGCGTCAAGTCATTCAGGTCAAAGTTCGCAAAATGCTTGCCAAGAACATTATTTAACCGTCATGTAGTCCATGGGTTTCACCTGTTGTGCTGATAAAAAAGAAGGATGGCTCATAGCGCTTTTGCGTGAAATATCGGCACCTTAACAGGGTTACCAAAAAGGACGTGTATCCCCTACCTCGGATTGATGACGCCCTTGACTGCCTCCACGGTGCTGGCTATTTCTCCTCTATTGACCTTCGCTCCGGCTATTGGCAGATTGCCGTGGACGATCTCGATCGCGAGAAGACTGCCTTTGTAACACCCGACGGTCTTTATAAATTCAAAATGATGCCGTTCGGTCTATGTAACGCTCCTGCCACTTTTGAACGCATGATGGACTCCCTTCTTCACGGTTTCAAATGGTCCACGTGCCTGTGCTACTTGGACGACGGTATAGTATTCTCCCCAACGTTCGCTACGCACCTCGAGCGCCTCTCAGCAGTTCTGAATGTTTTTCGGCGAGCCGGTCTGCAATTCAACGCATCGAAGTGCCAATGCGGCCGTCGCGAGATCACCGTCCTTGGACATCTCGATGACGCGAACGGAGTGCAACCGGACCGAGGCAAGATCCATGCTGTTACGCACTTCCTTGTTCCAAAGTGTGTCAAGGATGTGCGCAGCTTCATCGGCCTTTGCTCGTACTTCCGCCGTCTCGTCAAAAATTTCTCGGCCATTGCACGACCACTAACCGAGCTTTTGAAAATAGACGCCCCTTTCCAGTGGGGCGATAACAAGGCCTCTACATTCTCGCTTCTAATCGACCTCCTCACAACGCCTCCCGTTCTGGCCCATCTCGATCCTTCTGCGCCTACCGAAGTCCGTACTGATGCCAGCGGTCACGGAATTGGCGCAGTACTGGCACAACGCCAGCGCGGCCATGACCGTGTTATCGCTTATGCCAGCAGGCTCCTCTCGCCCGCGGAGCGCAACTATTCCATCACTGAGCGTGAGTGTCTGGCCCTAGTTTTGGCGGTGTCGATGTTCCGCTCATACGTGTATGGCCGACCCTTTTCCGTTGTCACAGACCATCACGCGCTTTGCTGGTTAGGCTCACTGAAAGATCCTACAGGAAGACTTG
The DNA here is from genome assembly GCF_038994185.2 of Dermacentor albipictus. Classification (NCBI taxonomy): domain Eukaryota; kingdom Metazoa; phylum Arthropoda; class Arachnida; order Ixodida; family Ixodidae; genus Dermacentor; species Dermacentor albipictus. The sequence continues at coordinate 50,016,110 of NC_091824.1, forward strand.
GTCGCTGGGCCTTACGCCTCCAAGAATATTCGTACTCTGTCACCTACAAATCTGGCCGACTACATAAGGACGCAGACTGATTGTCTCGCTACCCGGTAGACGAGCCTGACGACGGCGGCAGTAGTACCGCCAATGGCATTTTCTCTGTGTCTGCCTTCGCTAACATCGCCGATGAACAGTACCGAGACCTATCGCTATCGAGACCTATCGTACCGAGAACTATCGAGACAAGTTCAAGACATTGCAACCAATAGGCATAAACGTTTCAAAGGGAGCTTTAGAATCTATTTGCTATGATAAACTTCAAACTATAGGCGACAACACCTAGTTTAATTTCTTGGCGTATCCCCCCCCCCCTTCTTTTGTTTCCATTCCTCTTTTTTTTTTGCCGGCGTGTCAGACGTCCTTGACACGCCGGCTAACACGCCTGCGTTGAGAGACAGGGGGGGGGGGGAGGGGAGGAGGGGGCCCTGGCTTTGGCCTTGTGCACAGCGTTCCTTTACTCTCAATTCGACGCGCTAACACACCTTCCCTCGTTTCCGCACCCTCCCGTCTCACACCTTCTCCCCTTTAGAAGAACCCCACCTATATATACTGTGGCGAGGAAAGCGTACGTCGCCTTGAAGACAACTCCACCTGTCGAAACGTTGGCTCCTGCATTCACCTTGTTCACGTTTTGCTCATCGTCTTGAATTTCCATCTCCCTCATTCCCCGTGTTTTCCCACTAGAACGTGTAAAATTATACCGATATTTAGGGGTTCACATTGCCAGCAACCTATCCTGGAAAACTCACATTGACAACGTAACCTGTAAGGCCACTCGTACACTGGGATACGTTCGCCGGGAATTTTGCCTAGCACCATCTTCACTTCAACTATTATTGTACACAAATTACATTCGCCCACAGCTTGAGGGCGCATCATCAGTATGGTATCCTAGACATGGCACCATCATAAAGTCGCTAGAGGCAATACATAATCGCTCAGCCCGTTTCATCCTAAACAACTACCAAAGAACTGCGAGTGCTACTAACGTGAAAGCTCTGCTGCTACTGTCGCTACTGTCAGCCCGCAGAAAATTATGTCGCCTATGCCTTTTCCGTAAAATCTACTGTCATAACTCATATTTACGCTCTGTATATATTCAACCACCACCATACATTTCATCTCGCATTGACCGCCGCCTAAACGGAAACATTCTGCTCTGCAACACCATCGGATTTTCTTATTCATTTCTTCCACAAGTGAGCAAAGATTGGAATAACTTACCCCCGTCACTTACAAGCATATCTAACACGGATAACTTTAGAACGACACTCAAAATGTCATTTGATATGACTGACAGATTTTTCTGCATTATAACAATTCCTATGCCATAGTTCTGTTTTATGTTATGTCTTGGATTTTATATGGTGTATGGTTTCTTTTCGTACGTTAAGCCATTTTTTTTTCAGTTATAGTATGTATATCTTTTACGCTTGCCGTGTTTCTGTTTACTGTTGTCATCATTTTTCATGCCATGTTTGCCATCTTGTTTGCAATATATAAGCTACTTATGTAACACTACCGGTCCAATTCTTTTTTCGCTCTTTTCGTTTTTATTATTTTCCCCTACTGTTCTCTCGCTCTCCTTCTCTTTTCTTTGTTTTATAATTATTGACTTCCGACATATCTGATTTTAACCTTTTCTTTCAATGTTGATTTTTGCATTTTGTATCTATAATGAGGTATTCGTATTTTACCACCGTATCTACCTTTGCCCCTCTCCTCTGTAAAGTACAACTGTACCTTGAGGGTATAATAAATAAATAAGTAAATAAATAAATAAATAAATAAATAAATAAATACGAGAAAAACTGGGCAGCGCGAGGAATGGGAACGCAAAGGAAGAAGTGAAGAGGTAACCTAGGCTTTCTTGTTTTCTTCTGTATCTAAAAACAGCGCAGTCTACAAAAATCTACTCTTGTACATGAAGAAGTGTTATCAAACAACAATTCGGCGTCAGCGATGGCCATGCTGAGATTGAAATTCTCTACTGTTAATATATGCTAGGTTGGCTGAGGAAGACCACCAGCTTTGCCAATGGGTTTTTCCTGCTGTTTGCTCGCGTATCTGCATAAAAAATGGTTGAATTATTCCTAAACAAAAAGTAGAAAGCTAGCACTTTTTACTTCGTTCGTGTTCCGATACTTCCTTCCTTCTTGCGCGGCACAAACTGAGTTATGAACTACAGTGTGCCAACCAAACTGTGAAATGATCCTTTTAGATAATTTTTCTCCTTAGTAATGCCTAGCGGTAGTGCCTTCACCAAAGTGCTCGCAGTTGGCAATACTCATCGCGCTGAAGTAAAATAAAGCTTATTTGAGAACATGGATTTTTCGTGCCTCCATTGGACAGAACTGACAATAAGCAAGTCGCCTACAAAATGGAGCGCACTGTGACTGAATGCAGTCTACTTGATCCCGGAGGAAACATCGATCTTAATGCACTGTAGTTTCGTTCGGCAATGTAACATATACCTAATTCCCCTGTCGTGTGCTCTAACCTTGCCTATGTGTTCTTTACTTTTCCTCCTGTCTTTTTCTGGCGTAGAGACGCGCAGGCCAAAGGCCATTTGGAACATTTACGACGTCGTATACTCTGCCGTGGATAGAAGCGTCTGAAGCACCGGGTTGCATGGCGACGTGTGGAGGATACCGACGACACAGACAGAGTTGGAAAACTATGCGTGCTCGAGCATCTTGCCACCATACGGAGGGCAGGCCTTCAAGCTTGGGGCACGTCTTACTTAAAGAAGACCTTAAAAAAGTTAATACCTGTAAAAATTTCAGAGTTTACGAGCGCGCATTCCATGCTTCGAAGACGCGTAAAAGGTGCGTGTTATACCACGACGCCTTAGCAAACGCAGGGGACAGAAAAGAAGGCCGAAGCCATGATTGCACGTGGCCTCGAAGAAACGACTGTAGTACCATAATGAACTTCAGCAAAGCTGCAGGGCATGTCTTTTGACGTTTGGTAATGCGAAATTTAGCGTTACGTGCCAACCAAGAGCACATATTCGCCATGAACTGCGTGACTTGTGCAGTTACAAACATATGTAGTCGAAGGAATCGCAAGTGATGCCCTCGTTGGTTTCCCGTACTGCGGAAACAAACCATGGGGGCTATAGCGTAAAACTATTCCAAACTTTTCTATTCCAATTCTGCTATCAGCGCTCCACGACTTGTCAAAAACTTTTTTCGACCATCCCCACTTCACTTTTCTGTCACGCGACGTCACGAAAACCGCCATACCTCCGCGTCTGATATGATGTGTACACAGCGATTATGCATGATTTCACAGAAAAAAGAAAAACAGTTATTTCTGATTCGACGCCTTTTCGCCATTAGCTCCCGGCTATTGGTCAAAAGTTTTTGGGCTGCACCCACTTCACCTGCCTGTCACGCGACGTCACAAAACCACAAATACTCACGCGTCAAGGTGACGTGTACGCATTAGAGATGCATTAATATGCTGAACAAAACTCAATTTTCTTCTGAATAGCCGCAGGCTGCCCCGTTCTGGAAGGAATAAAAGATGGCTGCCGCCGATCACTCAAGCACTGGCTACTCGCACCTGCCGGAGAGCATGGGTGTATTTGCGCGTAATAAAACATCTTGCGTGGCCGTCTAACGTTTTCGAGCACTTTCGGTACGTTTACCACCCCATTCTGCCGACTCTTCTTTGCTGAGGGTCCGTTTTAGCGTCATTCTTAAGCTTCCGTTGCATGCCGCCGCGATTTTCGACCAGCCACCGCAAGCTAAGTAAGGGAAAGCCGACCAATCGCAGACGCCGCCACCACCTTCTTCATCCCGTTATCGATTTTCAGTGCACTGGCTCTGCCCCATCGGATCCCTGTCCACTTGAGCCTTCTCCTCGCCTCTTGTCAGCCAATTAGATACGACAAGCCGCTCAGTGTAGGCAATGTTATTCGTTTTTCAAGCAAACAAAAGTGACCTCCTAGGAACGAGGAGAGCGTTTTATTGGTGTGTTCAGACAACCCGGCGGGTGACCGCCCGGTGCTTGCGTTCGTGGTTACGCAAATTTGACGTCAGGAGAGTGGAATAAAAACATATTGGAATAGTTTTACGTTATAGGGCCCCATATCCACTGAAGCAAACCTGAGATCGTACTGTACTGGCAGTTTTCTCTGAGTTGCACAACAATACACTCTGTTGACTCCTTCTATACAGAGGTATAGTGTTCATGAATCGTATTGTAGAGTTACCTCATGAACTTATATGAATTTTGCGAACAGAGAAACCATGTGACATTTCAGAGCATTGACACATGCACTTATTTATCTTCGGTGATCTCTTTTCACTTGCTAACAAAGACGCGTGTACATGGTTTAGAACTTACGCGAGTGTTACCGTTGACTCTATCTTTTGTGTATGCCCACGCTGAACCTTGTATTATCAGATTGCATGCGCGGCACTAATTGTGTAGTAGATTTTGAAACCGTGCGGGCACCAGCAATAACACTGCAGCCATGCTGTAACCTTGGACGAGTGATGAATAGAAGGCGACGTGCTTAGCCAGATGATCAGATTTCGAGGATCACCGACTGTGTTCGCCAGTATCGCTGTGCATAACCAGGAACTTGGTTTCGCAGTCACAGGTTCGCCCAACAATGACAAAAAAAATGTTAGTTTCGTCATTCACAGTTTCGTGACTGTTTTGGTCACTGTCACTACTAGGCGACGATATGCAGCGAACTCTCGCACACTGAGTTCTCACATATAATGAACAACGTGGGAATATTTTATTTGTTTTCCGTAGTCTCAATCTAAAAAAAAATCCTCTTAAGACGAACTGCCTCAGAGATGCTCTTCGGCTAAGACGAACACTCGCAGTGTGTGCCACCGCTACCGATCCTGGAGGCTAGGCTCGCGCGCCTCGGGGCACCCTACTGGAGGCTCGCGGCGCACATCGCCCTTGGACAGAGGCGAGAACAAGAGGAGGAAACAAAAAAAGTTACATCCACGTTTCATGTCATGTAGGTGGGTGACGCGCAAGCGTATGGGTCCTATGGCGCACACGAAGCTATCAGCCCTCGGTGCGCCTAGTCACCTACACCTCCTGCTGCGCCATACGCAGCCGCCGCTGGAGTAGAACGCCCCTTGTAAACATTCGCTTACAGAGTAAATTACCAAGCATGGACATAGCAAACTCGACGGCCGCGGACGCTGTCTGTCAAAACACTCCCACGAGGAATCGCGGCAGCTGCAGCGAGCTAAGTGACCTACGTGCTGTCTATCGCTTCAGCGCAAACTGAGTGGCGAGAACACAGAGCACGCAAAGCTACGAGCCATCAGCCCATCTGTGCCCCCTAAGCAGATTGTTTTCAGATAAAGCCCGCGCGACCGTGCGCGGCCGAAGTACAACGTACCTCTCTCTCTCCTCCGCCGGTTACGTGCACGTGACGGAAGTTTTCTATTAAGCTAAGCTAAATAAAAGCTTTTCAATTTATTTTTCCGCCGTTGTAAGTGTGCTTCGCTTAACGTTTTGACGTAAGATATTTGGACGTACTTGGTAATGTTGCTAATTATTCTTCTGATAACACGAACTTGCGATAAGACGAAAGCATTTTCACGGACAATTCGTGTTCGGCTTAAAAGGAATCGACTGTATTGTATTCCGATACAGGGCAGCTTGGGTTAGTTGATGGTCCATATGAGACGAACAGTGGGAAAGCAGAAGCATATGATGAAAGGTGCACGCATGGGCGCCGACTCTCATCTCATAACTGCAACAGTTCGCGATGAAAACCATATATATATATATATATATATATATATATATATATATATATATATATATATATATATATATATATATATATATATATATATGGTTTTCATCGCGAAATGATGTGTTATTACAGAAGAACGAATACAGTGTACTAAAAGTTACACATACTCCGTTTCATACATGAGGTGCAGCGATGTGGAAGCTGCGCACTTCGGTCGCCAAGATTTATCACTCCGTGCTATCCTTCCATTCTTAGTTGCGCGCCAGCGGCGTTTGCTCGCGTGAGGACGTATGGTGGGCTGCAAATATTAAAAAACGAAAGGAAAAACAAGGGCAAGAAACTTGATGTGAAATACGTCTTAGCGGTCGTATATGTACACGGTTTGTTCCTAAAGCATAATGTTTTTTTCATTCAGAAGTAAACCTATATAAACAACATTGTCACAACAATCGGTCAAAAACACCGAGCTATTTCTATGCGCAACTGCAAGGAGTATCTCTAGCCTCCACGGTGTTGTACCTGACGATCAAAATGGAGTAGGATGACCCTGACAGAAATGTTAGCGCCATGTGACGTATCCTGACGCTACAATCACTCTAAGGCGTTCCGTGTAGGCCGCTCCAGAACGACTAGTCCTAAAACGCTAATGTGCCGAACGCCACTTCTTCACGTAGGCTTTTAAGCAGGCTTTTAGATTAGCAAAACTACCCAACCTTCTATCGTAAGTACCTTGGGGCACACTGGATATGGATTCTTCCCGAAGCGATTAGGTAAATAACGAACTGCCACTTGAAAACAACTCCACTTTTTTGAAAAAAAAAATTTACGTTAGCTTGTTCGGCAGTGTTCTGCGCTGACGACAAACAGAAAGATGCAACGTCACTTTTTATCCAGAAGAACGCATTTTGACAGCAGTAACTCGAATTGTGCTTTGGTCTAAACATTATACTAGCTTTTCTACAGTGATACTAATTTCTCAAACTACAAGCCCTCATGAAGATTTCAATTGCATATTAGAAACAGAGTATCATTTACATTGATTGCACTAAAAAGGAAGCTACGACATTAACAAACACATAAAGTACTACAGACGATAACGACTCCACAAAATACAAATATGGTTCTGTGCTGTTGTGGCGGGTAGGGGAATACCAAGCACACGGAGAAATGTAATAAAAAATAACACCCGCAGCAGTTCTATGTTATTGGTGTATACCAGTGGGTTACGGGCTGCTTCCACAATGTAGAAGAGGAGGAAGAAAGAGAGAGGGTAGGGATGCTAACGAGAAACGCTCTTGGTTGGCTACCCTACTCTGGAAGACTGGAAACAGAGAATGGCCAAATGAAATAGAGAGAGGTGGGGGGAGGTAAGACGTGGTGAGCGCGCGCAAGCACGCAGAGGGCCTGAGCAAGTCAAAGGTGTTCGCATACGCCAGTCGTCCTAAAGAAAGACAAAAGTGACCTCACAGCTTTGCGCGCCGACGAGCGATGGGGATGGTGTAGCAGAGGCTACACGTGGCGATATAGTTGGAGGAACGTGTAAGAACGCTGAAGCACTCCATCCCTAATTACCACTGCTGTAGCGCTATAGCGATGGCGTGAACACTGCTCTGAACCTTGCCTGAATGATAAAGAAAAAAAACATAAAATAAGGCTGATTTGATTGTTTCTCCACAAAGGCCTCTGGCGCCCCTCATAAAAGCAAGCTACAAATTAGACAACTTGCAGTTGTTATACTAATACTTCAGCACCTACAAATCTTCCAAGTATCGCGTTACGCAAGCACAATTAAACAATCGCAAACTATATGATAACATTGCCAAGTAAAATCAATGGAGTCGTTAATCCACTGCTAAATTACCAAGAAAACTAGAAATCCAGGCAACAAAGGCGAGGGCTAGGTACCATTAAAAATGAACAGCACTTATTAGGCAACGTCCGTTCATTTGAGTGCGCCGTACATTATTGACACAGACGGCCGGAGAAGAGCGGGAGAGGGAACGATAGAGAGGGAGAGAAAGTGAGGGAGATATCGGGGTCGAAACCATCATTGCTCCATACACTAAGTGGCCCAGTGTTAGTAATACAAGGGTGTAATAAACAGCAGGAACTCAGAAACGCTCCCAACAGCTCATTTATCTTCCATAGGAAAATCAATAGAAGGCTCGAAGCAAGTTTGCATCTTTGGTCGCAACAGCCCAGTCTATATCGATAATAAAAGGAATAAACAAACTATAGACTTTTTTGTGTGTTCGAATCGCTGTACTGGCAATTAGTCTCCGTGTTCGGATTAACCAGAGGACAGCGCACATCGTTCAATGCGAGAACGTTCCTGGTTAGACTGTAGGCACGACCCTAAATGTGCACTCCTGTCTAATAATTCAGCCTACCAGCAGCCTATGTAGCACATTCAAAGCAGTTCACGCAGTTCGCTATGAAAGAACAGCAGCTTTAGACACGTGATTGTGCGACCGACGCAAACAGACGAAGGCACAAACTTCAGAAGACCGTCCCCCATGACAGACACTGTCGCTGCTGCGTGACGATAACGCACACATCATGACATTTACGATTGGCAGAGCGGGAAAATAGCAGGCGGACATCTGGGTGCGTCAAAGTGCGCTTCTGACGGTTCGTCCGGAAGCAACAAGCTAAGAGCCAGGGCACTAGAGAATACCTATAACTAAGTAATGCACTCAGGGCACAAGCAGCCATCGTGTTTGTTCTTTTTTGCTGAGCACCGTGGATTAATTGAAAACTTTATTGTTCCACCTAGCTGGGGTGCCCGCCTCTTAACCTACACGTAGGTAGGGAGGGAGGACGAAGCAGTCCCCACGCGTTGAGGACGGTGAGTGTTCATGGCCTCAACGGCCAGGCGGATTGCTCGACGCTGGTCGTCTTCAGCCTCACTCTGGAGCAAGGCCTCCCAGGCTTCTCTACTGTCAATGTTTTCCTTGGCTCCTGGGGAGCCAGCACACTACGATATTATATGGTCCAGCGTACCTTTTTGCTTACAAATTTTGCAGAGGGCGTCGTTATAGTCCCTCGTCTGTGTTAAGTAGATCCTATGTGGTGATGTTTAATTGTTTCCCTGGAGGCGTCGCCAAATTCGAGCGTCCTCCAGAGAGAGAGGCCGATGCGGAGGCGGAAAGATTCTTCTTTCGGTTTTCTAATGATCGACAATTTCCCTGTACTTGAGGATGCTATCTTTTATCCCTGGAACTGGCTGCTCTAGAATTGCCCGGTGGTAGAGTGCTCGCGCGAGCTCGTGAGCGGCTTCGTTGCCTGGGACTTCTTCATGGGCCGGTACCCAAATAAAGCTTATGTCCCTCCTGGGACATAAGCTTTACATCCTGGGAAGGTTCTTGAGTAGAATGTGCAGGGCTTCTTCCGTGATTCTCCCTTTGTTAAAATTTCGTATAGCTAATTTGTTATCGCATAATATTACTCCCACTTTTGTACTCGCACATGCGAGCGCTACTGCAACCTCCTCGGCTGTACAGGCATCCCTCGTGCACGTGGAGCACGCTATCTTAACGCACCCGTCGCCATCAACCACCGTCGATACCACAGCCCCGTCTCTGCCGCAAGCGGCGTTAACGTACGCTACGTTATGCGCCGGTGTGTTTTTAAGTTTATTTACTAGAGCCTTAGCCTTGTGAGCTCTCCTCTTTTTGTTGTAGATAGGATGCATATATTTAGGTAGGGGGGCGATTCGGAAGCGTTTACGCACGTCCAACGGAATATCTTTCTTGTCAGTCGGGGCATCCCTGTCGCATTGGATTCCTAGCCATTCCATGATTTTTCTCCCTGTTTTAGACTGGCCTAATCCTTCCAACTGAGGCACTCGTACTGCCTCAGTGAGCTCAACTAACGTGTTGTGAACCCCTATTTTGAGGAGGAGGTCTGTCGAGGTCGAGTCTGGGAGCCCTAGGGCTCTCTTAACGCTCTTCCTAATGATCGCATCTATTTTCTCCTTTTCTTCTCGTTTAAACACAAGGTACAGTGTGGCATACGCTATACGGCTGGTATTGAAGGCTTGCATGAGTCTGAGGAGGCTGTTCTTTTTGAGGCCCCTGCCTTTGAGTGAAATTCTTCTAAAGATCCCCGTGACCTGCGCCGCGTATCCTTCTAGCTGTTTGATTGTCGTGAGGTTGCATCCATTTCTCTGGATATTGCCCAGAAGTCTGATTTCCTCCACCTTGGGAACCTCATTACCGTTTACGAAAACATTGATGGGTCTGCTGCTCCCAGCGTGTCTCCTTTGATGTTTTGGCTCAATGATTAACAGCTCCGATTTCTGTGGCGAGCACGCCAAGCCTCTGCTGGCCGCATGCGTTCCACCATATTCGCCGCTATCTGTAGTTTCAGTTTGATGGCTGCGTCACTCCCACTGTTAACCCAGATGTTGATATCGTCCGCAACATGCTAAATTTAATCGATTTAATCTTATTGAGTTTCGCCGGGAGACTCCTCATCGCTATGTCGAATAGGAAGGGTGATAGTACCGACCCTTGCGGGGTCCCCTTGCTCTCAAGTGTGATGGGAGGGGATTTCACATCCAGAAATTTTATATTCGCCTCCCTCTGTGACAGGAAGTCTTTGACGTATGCATATACCCTGTGTCCCACACCTACCTCTTCGAGGCCTACCAAGATAGCCTTATTCCTAACGTTGTCAAATGCCTTGGTGAGGTCGACGCCTAGGATCGCCCTGGTGTCAGTTGAGTCGTATAGGTCTAGGATATCATGCTTAAGTCTGAGCATGACAGCTTGTGTACTGAGGTACTGAGCCCTGGCCTGAATCCAACCATTTCATGCGGCCAGAGATCATTCTGTTCCATGTACCTGGTCAGTCTCGTTTGAACAACATGCTCCATCAATTTCCCTACACACGAGGTGAGGGAGATTGGTCGCATGTTTTTCAAGCCGGGTACTTTGCCTGGCTTGGGAATAAAGACTACGTCCGCCTGTTTCCACGTTTTTGGGAGTTCTCCTTTCTCCCACACCTGGTTAATGAATTTGGGTAATGCAATGATGCTCTCATCGTCTAGATTCCTGAGAGCTGTGTTTGTTATCTCGTCCGGACCGGGGGCCGTTCTCTTTCTGCGGTTATTGATCTCTGCTCTAACCTCTGTCGTGGTGATGGGGTTATCGAGATCGGGATTCGGAGGTCCTTCGTAGTCCCTTAACACCTCGCTCTCTGCTTTTCCAAGATATGTCTCTTGGAGCTCGCTGATGAGTTCGTCATCTGGGCCAACAAAGCCATGTCTCGCTCTACCTGGTTTGTACTAGCTTGCATTTTTGATTTATTAGGGTCGATTAGATGTCTGAGAAGGCTTCAGGTTTTGGATAGACTCATATTGTCTTCCATCTCATCGCACCTTCTGTACCAATTCTGCTCGTTGAGCTTAATCGCATATGTTTCTATTTCTTTGTTGAGTCTGGTTAGTTCGCGCCGCATATTCCTGTTCCATCTTTGTCCCTTGAGTCTTTTCTTCAGGTTACTCTTTCTGCTCCACATGTTCAGCAGTTTGCTGTCTAGTGCTGGGGGTGCGTCCTCATCTTCTATAGTTGTAGTCGCTTCCCCTATATGCGTTTTAAGGAGGTGTGTACACTCGTCGATATTGTAGATATCGTCCGGCAGTGAGGCCTCCTTTCTTCTCTCTGTGATTCTAGGTCTAGATTCTAGATTATAGGTCGGTCTCCCCCACCTTACGTTTGGAAGGGGCTTTTCTCGTAAAATCAACATTCATATCATCTTCCTCCTGACCAGATGCAGCTAGCACAGGGGTAGGAGGAGTGATGTGGGTGTTGCATTTTTCGGGAGCCTCTGCAGGTACCTTCTCTGTTTTTGGCGCACTCAGCTGATTTTGGGTTTCCCTCAGCAATCATTCTGATTTCATGTTTGCTTTCTTCTGCTCCTCTATTTCTTTCATAAGTAAGCTAATCTCATCTTTTTCAGCCTGGGAGCCCTTGCTACCAGAGCTTACCAAGTGGTTATTTTCTTCTTCTTTTTCTCCACGGGTCCTTGGGGTCCCTGGGCGGCAAGCCGGGTCCCCGGCCCTGGTTAGCAGGTCCCCAGCCACCCTGGTCAGCAGGCCACTTGCTGGAGTCTGCTGGCGACCTCCTCCGGACCACGAACTGGACCTCCTTCCGGGTCTTGAACTGGATCTCGCTCTCGACTGCTGCCCCGCCTGGTCTCTGGTAGCATCCCTTGCTCTGCCTCGGTGCTCCTCTCTAGGTGCCGAGGTGGTGGCCTGGGGCTTGCCTTGAGTCGGGGCTTGCACCTGGAGCTTCTCTTGTTCTGCCTTCTTCTCCCATAATTTTTCCTTGATGATGTACGGCATGCGATATATCTCCCGGCACTTGTCGCCTAGGAGGTGGGCTTTCTTGCATAGCAAGCATCGAGGCTCGCAGCTGTGATTTGGTTCGGGGATTTTGGCTCCACACCCCCGACATCTGACGTCGTCGGGGTTCGGACAAACATCCGCCCAAAGTCCATGTTTTCCGCAGGTGACGCATACTTCATATTTTTTTCTTGTATAGATAGCAGCGTGTGGGGAAGCATCGGAGGTAAACTTGCATCGGCACTTTCCAGTCTTCAAACAGGATCAATACAGATTTGGATTTCGCGCCAAGTCTTCTGACTCAATTTCTTCTAAGTGCATCAAGGATTTCCTCGTGAGTTGCATCCAGCAGGACGTCGTGGATCACTCTATTCCCTCCGCTTTCCGGCATGGCAATATACGCCTTCGTCTCGACCATCGATCCACCGACCCGAAGTGCCGTGATGGCAGCACGCTTGCTTGCCCGTGCCGCATCTAGCGCAGCTATCATGATCGACTGCTGCGTCAGGTTCGGTCATGCTACGTCTTCGTCTGCAGCCTCCGGGTTTACCCTGCTGCCTGGGCCAGGTAGACGTGCATGCGCAATCTTCCAACTTCGTCCAGGATGCGATTGATGCCTGCTTTCGGGCGAATAATAATTTTCTCAGCACCTTCCGGAACCTGCGCGTGCTGCTTCTCGACCGATCTTGCAGCCAGCTTCTTCCCCAGCCGGGGGTTGGGCCTCGTACCGCTCCCCGTCGGCTCGCGCACGGCGGATGCGGTTCTTTGCTCGGGCGTGAAGCAGCCTTTTCTCCGAATAAACCACGTTACCCCGCTTGAGAGCTCGTCCAGGGGAGCGGCATCGTCCACGGCCTCTGTCTATTTCCAGGCTCCTGTTAGCTTGCGAGCGCCGCGCGGCCTCGCCTAGGCTTCGGCTCGGCCACTTCGCGCGTGGAGCTCGGTTAGGCCTGGCGCTCAGCTGGCCGAGTTCGAATTTCAAATGTCCGTAAAAGTCGAAAAAGGGGCCTACCGCCAGAAATACGGTATCCCCATGTTTCTTGTAGGTTCCGTCGATCGTTTGTATGAATAATTTCCAGGAACAGTCCGATAGTCCGCCAAAGCACAGGAAAATAGCAGAGCCGACACGAAGCACGTCCGCACTTCGTGGTCTTCTTCGTGGAATCATTCCAGATGACGCAACGCAAGGGCAAGCCGCTAACTCACTTGCGCACACCGGGCTCGCCGCCTATGCTCTATTGCACGGTCAAGTTCAAGCCTTCAAGCAAACCAACAGCCTCGATTCAACTCACCACTGGTTGCCATAACGTATCATCTCATGCGATGATCTCCGCTTATAGTTTCTTCCTTTAAAATTCCATCTTTCTGCGTCGGAGAACGCGGTGGTATGGTGGTTTCCAGATCGGTTGACGAGGGAGGCTGAGACAACTATAAAGAAAACACTGCGCCGAACTTCAATTGATTTTGTTTTGCATGATTGTTTGTGCATGACATGAAAAAAAAGAAAGGATTTGAACTAGTTTTATGAGAATTCGTACTGGCTGACTGATTATATGCGTTACTGAAGAGAGCAATAACGTTCCCTGCCTGTGTCTGCCGGCTTTTAGGTGTGTTGCAAGTGCACGCCCCCCCCCCCCCCCCCCCTTTCCCGTAAGTACGTGCGGCCTTGTGAATTACTCGAGAGTGAGTGGAGAAGCGGAATCTTGCTGATCGAACTTGAAACGAAGAGACTGTTGGTCTCATAAACATGCGTAAGCGTAAGTTAGGTGGTGTGTTGAAAAAATAACTTTGAAGCTAACACAGTAGCTGATTGAAGGAAGCAAGATTTGGCTTTCTTGCGATTTGTCCGCGTAGCTTATTTTGCTACCAGGAAAAAAAGAAGGAAAGTACCACAAGAAAAGGAAGAGTTAGACCGAAAAGAGATCTTGCACTGAGCTCTTTCTTACAGATGAGCTGTTCGCGTACCAGTGCCGGTGATGTTTGTTCCACAAACCATTTGAGAAAACAGGACAACCCATCAACTATTGTATGGTCCTGTATATATTAGCGACCAATATCGACAACTCGCCTGCGCGGCGAGCAAACACACAGCAACACCCGCCTGCGACGGGGAGGGCGTCGTGGCGAATCTCTGCCCCCGGTGCCGCTGACCATAGAGAGGCCATTGCTTGTGGCAGAGATACCACAGCATCGTAAAACTGGCGTTCGTTCCGAAACACTGTCTTCACCATAACAGTAGCAGTGTACTGCAACAGCGACGCCCGTAAGCACGCATGCAACCCAGATTTTGCAGTGGATTGTCGTGCAGAGGAGCAGCGCTAATGCACTCTGCAATAACACAAAGAAGGGAATCGAGCGGTTGAAAAGACGGGACACAGTGAAAACGACTAGTATGGTGCGGGGTAACAACCAGGTTTTATTGCATATCGACTGCATTATATGGGAAAGAAAATTTGCGCAGAGGTCATAAAAGAACCATTTCCTCGTCGGCCACTCTTTGCGGCAGGCTGTCATGTTCGCATTTGATAAATAACAATTTCCTCTGCAATGCAGAGACGTAGAGGACTTGCTAACACAAAAAATCAGCGTGTTGGAATACGACAAAACTTTAGCTAATCTCGCGGGCCCATTGTTCCCTGTAGCTCCTACAAGAACCTGCTGTTTTCAAGAAGTGGTACATAAACACATTATTTTCTCAATGTCATGCCGAATGACTGATAAATGAGACCTTATGCCAGTGCGCATGATCCCGTAGATGATTCTTAATAGCTCTACCCGTTTAGCCGATGTAACAGTGCCCACACGAAGATGGTATCCTATGAAAAACCAAGCAATTGCAATATACAAAGTATCGCATATGTTTCTTTTTGTATTCCCGTTTTCTCGGATTTCTTTTTTACTGCACGGCAAGAAAATTAGAGGTAACTGCATGCGCTAAACAATACTTTCACTCCGAATTTCCCTGCTAGAACTTCCCTTGAGTGACTTATTATTTTTCTTAGCCACTTTGATTTCAAATCTTAACGCAGTAATTTATAGATCCTCCGCATTACTAATTTAATGTTCGATTATGAAAAAAGAAGTTGGAAAACGATTTACCGCTGCAGCAAGCTAGTAGGGCGATTTATAGGATAAAATCCTGGCTGTTAAGTAGAACGCCTGTCTTGACAGAAATGACGCCCTCGGTACAGAGTAGGCACTGCCATAAGGCAAGCTCTTTGGAAACGAAAGTAATTCGACGATGACAGCACAATTTCAGCACATGCCACAGCGAAGGGAAAATGTGAATAATGCTGGAATGCACCGAGATGTATTCCTGAAACTGTAGCTGAGGCGCGAGCAGGCTTAGCAGTGCTCTGGCGAAGCATTAACTTAATATTGGTAACGAGCTGTTAAATTCTCCCTATACTCGTAGGCTGGATTCTATAGGAATTGTGTATAGAAATGGTGAGCGACAGCGTTGGTTTAAGAGATACTGCTCCTCAAACACAAAGATATCTACAAAATTAAGTAGGAAATAAAGTCCGCAAGCTAGACGAAGATACACACAGTGGCGTAACCAACGATCAGAGTGCCTTATTTGGTATTTTTGGTTGAACATACAATATACACTTGTTTGTTGCGCGAACAAGATGGAAGTAGGCCTTCTTACGTTTACGTTGAGGCGCTGAAATGCTGAGCGTTCATGCTGCAATCTTTCTCACAATATTTCCTTGCAGGATAACCTTTTTCATCTAGGATAGTGTTTCGCCTCGAGGTTAAACCTTTACTTTATCAAGCATCTGACAAAGAAATATTCTTGCGACGTACGCTTCTTGTGTCCCTCTGGCATGCGCAGCAATTTGCTTCACGTCTCTTGTTTTCAAGGGCATACTCCTTTTATTTCTTTTGTTCTCTTGATATTTCGAGGGGTTTCAACTCAAGAACAAGCGCCGTGTAGTACATCAACGTGAGACTGTGGAGTCTTGAGGCACGCCTGGTAAACAAGTTTCTCCGTATGCTTTGATCGAGCCGTAGAGGAAATGACGCGAGGAGCGCTGCCTATGAAAGTGTACCACACCCTCGCATTCAATAGAAAGTGTCTACGGACTGCTTACTGCAAGTAGAAGTAAAACGCATAAAACGAATGTATACGGATGAAAGGGGAAGGCTCAGTGAAGACATCCAAGCTTTACATGCGCTGCGGCTGAAGTCCCCGCTCCAAGAAGTGAAAAAAAAAAAGTAACGACATAGAAGGCCTGCCTTTCCTGGCACAATTCTCATTCTGCCCTTTGCATCAAACAACATAAAAATTGTGCTATGCAGAAACAAAACGACAACAAAAAAGAAGAAGAAAAAAAGGGCGTGCTGCCGTGAAGACGCGAAAACACGGTTTTTCACGTTCAGTCCAATACCTGTTGTGTGAGGAAATGGTGCCAGGTGAACAAAAGCTTTAGGCCAGCGTATTCTCGTTTCTGAATTTGAAGCGTAAGCTATTGAATTATTCATTCTCCAGGACAACCCATGGTGTGCGTTTCGCGGCTTCTTCTATTCCATTGCATGTGCCTCCGTGTCCTAGTTTACGGCTTTCACTTCCTTCAGCGATGCGTCTTTCGGCCGGTTTTGAGCAGGAGCAAATACCAGCTGTGTGTGTGTGTGGGCTCGTGTGTGTATATGTGTGTATTTGTTTCATAATACAAAAGATTCAGGATATATGCTGGTATTTCTGAATGCGTTACGTAGCGCTGCAGCTGGACAATTCTTCCAGGTCAACGATATTTGCAACGGAAATCACTACATGTAATAATCAACAAGCTCCAGGAGCTTTCGCATACGTAGTGCGCACATGTAGTGCGCTGTCTTAAGACCGGGGTCTCAACGCAATGTGATTAATCACGTGAAGTATTCCATCTTGTGGAGGCACACGCAAGCTGGGAATGCCTAGTGCAGCAACGGGAAATTCGTTATGGTCGAACATTGAGTGCTCGTAAGAGATTGGCGTGAAGCTAGAAAAAGATCACTTCATTTTGCTCTCAGATATACAGACTATTACCGTGAAGGTAACAGAAATATTGTTTCGAGTTTATATTTTATCCGCCTGCACCTATATTACACTTCCATTTTGTGTCCCTCTGACCTTTCATCTGCGGTGCACTGAAGGGGTAGATCTTGTTTTCATTTGCTGCTGTCAAAAATCTTGTCTTGTTTTTTTTCCCAACTGTAGAGGCAGCCTTTCAAAGAAACTTCATAGCCTAGGAAAATTATATTACTTCTTCTGACTGAATTATCGTGCCGTGCGTTTTATATTCGGCTATAACGGCTGGAAACGCATTCACGTTGTGAGCATTAGAAAGGGAACGTTGCCTTGTAGAACAAAAAAGTTGACTTCACCAGCGGCTTAAAATATCTAATCATTACCCGAAACCTTTTACCCTTACTTTACTGTGCATTTCCCTGCTTAAGTGAGCGTGGTGCAGTAGAACATCACGTTGCATACAAGAAAGATACTGCTTCGCACTGCCGATATAAGGCCTAGCACAGAAATTCAGTCGCATTCGTCAAAAGAATTATTTTGTTATTTTGGTTCAGTGAATTTGGAAGGCCAGATATGCCTTTTTATTTCTTGTAGTGATCATAGTCGTTGAACACTTTCTAACGGTAACTAAACTCGTTTGCCTACGCACGTACCCTAGTTTTGACACGTCCATTTGTCGCGAGAATGGGCAATGGCAAAACCGAAATCACATCTGCGCGCGACTTCAATTCCCGTGCCTTTGTGAGCCCTGTTTTATTGTTATCTTTTTTTCATGTGCGCCGCATGCTGTGGTGCCGAGGTGGAACAGAATATTAACGGTGCTCGCCCTGCCTAGTTTAACCTTTTATCCAGTTCTCGTTTCGTAAGATAGCGAAAGAAGACGTTAGGAGGGCTTCGAACTGTTCCTTCCGATGCCGCAATTTGGATCCTGCCAGGCCGTTTATTTATTCATTTGTTATTATTTTCTTTTCCTTCAGCCCTCTGTCACAATATAGAGGTCCATCGTCGTGCTGCTGAGATTATTGCCGCGCAGATCAAAGGTACTTAAAAGCAAAATACTAGGATTTTGCATTTCTAAGCTTTACGTTTATTTCACGCGGCGTAGTAGTGCTTTTCCTGCGGAAAGTTTAGCGCTGCTTCAGC
This sequence comes from Dermacentor albipictus, assembly GCF_038994185.2. Classification (NCBI taxonomy): domain Eukaryota; kingdom Metazoa; phylum Arthropoda; class Arachnida; order Ixodida; family Ixodidae; genus Dermacentor; species Dermacentor albipictus. The sequence continues at coordinate 50,034,407 of NC_091824.1, forward strand.
TGTTACAAAGGAAGTCTGCGTGTGTTGCTTGTTATACTCCATCTCCTTGGGTGCCGCACTTGTGACTAGTGATGTATGCTGCCTTGTAATTATCTTTATTGGAATTGTGGCGTTTAGCTTCACAAAACACTACAGTGGCTTTTGAGGGAAGCCGTAGTAGACAGCTCCCGAATAATTTCGACCACTTGGTTTTGTTTAACGTGCACCAAATGGACGGCACACGGGCGTTCTTGCATTTGCACAAATAGAAATTCGGCCGCTGCAACCGCCTTCTGATCCCGCACCCTAGGGCATAGCAGCGCAACACCAAAGCCCACTACGCCACCGCGGCGATTGAGCAACATTTTATCATTGTGGATTATTTATTTATTTCTATAATTTGTTTTGAACACATATACACAATAATTAAGAAAGCGAAAGCGAGGAGCAGGCTGGCTGGGTTGCCAAGAAACAGCGCTAAAAGATCGGCCAGGATAGTTTGTTCTAAAATTCTTGTTGGAACTCCCCGACTGCCTTTTGCTTATCAAACATATATCTTTTTCTCTGTGGGAGCGTCCATATTTTTAAAGCGATGCTATCCTTGCCTGTTCTCCTGACTTTCCTGGCGCTGCTTTGATGGTCTTGTCGCGCGTGCCGCTGAGCTTCTAGCAACACCACCAGATGGCACTCGCCTCCGCTCAACCGGGCCGGCACCGCCACGGCAGCGTTGCACAGCTTGTGCGTATGGCACGTGTCTACTTTCCTATGCGGCAAAAATGCAGGGGCTGGGCTGTGGAGTTCGCGTGCTGTGCTGGGATAGTGTGGACATTAGAATCGTCTATAGCCAGAAAGCAGCGCTCTCAACAGCGTTCTGGCCACGTATGCAGAAGCAGCACGTAAGCACGCGCCAGCAAAACGGCTCCCAAGCCTGCACGTGGCGTCAAGGACAACCAGGCCCGAAAGAAGCATCGCGCGGAACAAGAGCGTCGTCACCACACAGCAAAACGTGGTGCGGACCGCGAATGTGTATATTAAATGTATACATCAAATTATTCTAATTGTGTTACGTACAGTCCCAGAATTCAGTTAAAATTTAAGACTTCTGTCACGATGCGATGCACCATGTGAGGCAATGATTAATAGTGTATGTTTACAGACATTATGAGCAATGACGCACAGCAACGCCTCAAGCAAACACGAGTCCCTATGTGTTGTGTGAATTACGCATACAAACAACAGTAGTAGATGAAAAGTAACGTGTAACATCAGCTCACCACTCTCGTATAGGAATAAACGCTCAAGAAGTTACACATTCGCTGCCAGCATCACCGCTGATTATTGTCAATAAAAGGAAACATCATTCACAGATTCGCCTAAATCGATTCCCACACTGCGTGGTATCCGCCAATTTTTTTTCTTTTCAATGTTGAACAGTGTTGAATCTTTCCGTTGGTATCTCAGGCTGCGGACTTATTAGAATGCGCTGCTTAAACACGAATGAAACAAGGATATTGAAATGCGAATATTATTTTCAGCTTCTTCAAGGTCAAGTACAAGAATGTTCACAAAAAGCTCGCGCTGTGGTTTAGTCGTCTGTGGAATGAGCATAGACATATGCAAGGGCGCCATTTTTTATAGGCCTGTTCAACTTTAATTTAGCAGCATGCAGAACATAGACTGCATTGCTATCATTTAGTTCCTTGCTTCTATTCTTCGTCATCACAGAGGATGACGCAAATTAACTGATTAAGTCGCCAAAAAGCTCAGCAAAGATATGCCTAGTCGAGAAGAAAGGGGAGCCGTAAATTATGGAGTTCCTAGATGCTAAACTTCATTAACACCAATCTTCACTAAACGAAAACAAGATTTACCAACTTTCTACAAAACAAATAGCTCGTGCCTGCCATAGAAGGACCAAGGAGCCTGTGCAGGTTCTTACATGCATCTGTTTTGTCTATTTGACTTGCCAAGGGCCGAAGTCGCTTCATTAAAATATTAGGCATAGCATATAATTTCACTATTGCTTTTCGCTAGTGGCTTCTTTATTTTGGTCAACGCAGCGGGTTGAACAATGTTGTGTTCAATTAGTCCGGTTTTGCTCTACACCTGGAATGGGCACAACAAACCGTCACAGTTACACTTGCTTTGTAACAGCGTGCCTCATTGGTAATACAACGCACGGTGTCTTTCCCATCGAATTCTTGATGCTTTCAGATTTTGATGCGGCTTTCCTTCAATTCATTTCTCGGCAGCCGCTCCTTGTACGCAATCTGTGCCTAATTGCCTCTGCCGCTAGCAAACAATGCATATACAGACGGCCTAAGCATTTCAGTTCACAGAAGGCCATCAAGTGCCGCTGCAAAGACATTTTTTCCGTTTTGGACGCGTTGGTTCATCAAGTGCGACAATTTGTGTCTGTTTATGTTTTATGAAGTTTCTGTATGCCTCAATTTATTGTTTTTACTGAGCACTACTCGTGTCTAGATAGAAGATAGTCAAAAATGCTTGCCCCATACACGTTCCTTGTCTAAGTTGAGAAGACGCTATATCTATCGTTCGTGTTGTAAGGTTATTGTTGGCCTGCCTCGCAACGTATTTTCCGGGATTACTATGTCCTTGAATATTCAGCTTTCCTGCGACGTTTTGAACAAAATAAAATTTCTGACCTCGTTTGAGGCGCCTTAGAGAGATAAGATGGCGAGTTATGAGAAAGAATGCATAGCTAGAATCCGCAGCCGCCTAGTAGAATACGTGCTATTATTTCATTTATCAGCATTTTATGCCTTTATGCAGACATTGCCCCGTAATGGTAGCTGTTCAAGCTGAGCCTTGCCAACAGATGGAAGCCAAGAAGTGCCCTCGACGCCAGCGCCGCTAAATATTATCGCCTTATGTTCCAGCCATTCACCAATTCTACGCGCAGGAGATTAGCATAGCTTAGCCGCGTTGGCGCTAACACTCGCCGAAGCCTTTGCTGATGAAAATTTGTGCCTTCGTGAGACAACACTGCAACGAGGCCAATTACTGCTCGAAATTATCCGGCCAGATCCTTCGCTCTAAAGCCCGACCCGTTAATTAATGCAGCGCCTCATGCAATGACGTTGAAGTTCGCGTGGCGTGAGGGCTCAGAGTTTCGAATCGTATTTTCTGGCCTTCGCTTTTACTATAGCGCGCCACGTCTGGCTGTATTACAAACCAGTTGCTCCCTTGCCAACCAAAGTTGAGGCAAATATTTAGATAGTGCTCTCGGAACGTATCTGCACTGCTAAGACCTCGTGTGGTGCTATGAGGCTGATTGTCTCTTGGTGAAAATTAAGTAACTTAAGTAGATCAGCAAGTTTGAAGTACATTCTTAGTCTTCTAAAGGCTCCGGACAATGTTAGCAGCGAGGCATACCGTCTCAACACGTATAGTGGGTGAACGTTGATATCAAGCAGCCGTGTAGAGAAGGTTCAAAAATTAAAAAAATCGTCGCACGAAATACAAGCACGCAACCAATCTTATGTTGTTCCCTGTCGGCCTTGAACAACTCAAGGTATATTTACTAAGAGCTTTCGTGATTAATTCCATATCACTAATTAGGCAACCATTAAACCATTCATTAAACGCAACACCTTGAATGACAAATATTCAAATAATTTCTTTCTATGGTGGTAGCTTCTGTTAAAATTTTTACTGGGTGCAAACGAACCGCGCCAAATTTGAAAAAGTACCACGTGACTACGCGCTTGCGCGCACCGACATTACGACGGCCTTTTTGAAGGCGTTGCGTGCTCTTTGGCGGAAACAAGAATTTCAGAAATTTGCAAAAGTCGTGTTAGTTTGCTTTATCTGGGCGCCCTGTAACGCTTTAATTTCATACACCCAGGCAACGGAAGACTAGATTCGTTATACCTCAGTGCATTGCAACAAAATGATGGCACGAAAACAATAAAGCTCTGGTCATTTCAACACAATCAAAAAGATTCTTTCGTTCTGCGCCATTGGAGTGTGAGCAATGCTCATGTCGTTTCTATATTGTCCTGCACAGCCCTCTGCAGTACTGCACATTGTTTTGGAGCGATCGGTACATGGATGAACTCGATGCTTGGCAGAGTGATGAAGACAACGATGAAAATATTTGCGCGTGGGGCGCATTAGCTATTTACGCTTGACCCAATTTTATTTGGAAACATTTTGTAAATATATGCTTCGCCTACATCTCGTCTCGGTCACAATGTATGAGTAGAGGTGGGACAACAGTGAACTAACATGGGCAGCGATCCAACTATCCGCCTTCTCTGGCAGCGTCGTGTAAATGATACAGTGGCACATTGCTTGAAGATTTTACAACCACTACTGTGACGACGAGATTGTGAGGTATTTGGGCAATCTTGACAAACATGTTCATTTTTGTTATGAAGGGCACATGTCATATAATCCTTCGTTGTGTTCGTCCACGTAAATTCGTTGTTTCCTAGGGGTGGCTTGCACGAACATTTGTTAACGAAAATAATATAGAATTTAAGAACGCGTTATAGTGCATACCAGGAGTTGTCTATGGAACATTTAAGAACGCGTTTTTATATTCGCTATTGAATGTTCGTGCAAGCCGCCCCACATAATTGTTGTTTGTGGTATAAATTCGTTGAGAGACTGAAAGCCATTCGTCCATGAATGTGAGCGCAAAGAGGAATACTTCGGGGCGCAATTAATGAATTGCCTTTTATGGCTTTCTGCGATACCCGTACGAATGCGAAAAAAAAATATATTCTGAGCTTTGCGTAGCATAATTAAGATATGATTATGAGGCACGGCGTAGAGGGATGCTCTGCATTACTTTTGACCATCTTGGGCGCTTTAACATGCATCTAAGTAAAAGTACACGAGTGTTTCTGCTTTTCGCCCTCATTGAAATGATGTTGCCGTCGGCCGGAATCAAACCCAGACCTCATGCTTGGCAGCCTAACGCAATATTAACAAAGCCTCGTGGTGAGTCACAAACGTACGAGTTACCAGCTCTGTCCTTTCTGTTTTTCTCGAAGAAACAACATACGGTACTAAAATATCCACATTGCAACAAACATATGCCTTACCGTGCACCATGTTTGTTTGGAGTGAAGTTTTCTATGGCGTCTTTCGCGGGGTTCGGTGCGTGTGCTCTCTGCGGATAATTTCGATTGAATCCGGAGACAATGTAATAGTAGAGTGACCAGATCTCGAGGTGTGGTGAAAGCTGGTCGAACCCGGTAATGCACGCGGTGGAGTCAGCGCGTATTCACGTCACTTTCTTTCGGAATGTGTAGCGTGCTTTTAGCCGTTCATTAACTGGTGTTTGTAAGAAACGTCAATGAACAGAATTACAGCGCTCGTCAAAAACATTCACTCGCCTCCCCGGCCCCGAGAAATTGGATGACTAGCGAAGCTACTACGGAACCACCACTACAACTACTTGAGGGTGTGTGCAATGCTTCGGTGATGATTAGGGTGCTTTTTTTGAGCTGGTTCTTTATTGTAACGTATGCTGTTTGTGTGCTGTGTAGGAGATTTCAATGAATGCACGCACCGTTCGCTTCGCTTTGCTGAGCGCTTGTAGCATCTGTCTTACGGGTATATGGGCCATTACATTTTTTTGAATGCTTACGGGTGTATGAGCCATTGCTGATAGTGAAAGTTGCTTGTTTTCAGCTTCTTGTTTATTGATACGTAGCTGTTGTGTAGGTTGTATGCGCAATTCCAATGGGTGCACGCACAGTTCGCTTCACTTTGCTGAGTGATTGTAGCCTCGGCATTGTGAGGGGAATGAACCATTGCTTGTTTCGCTTGCTTAGGCGGGTATGAGCCATTGATAGTGATGATAATTTTTGTTTTCCGATTGACACGAAAAATGCTCATCACCTAGAGTCAAGCATCTTCGCTGCAAAATGTTATCGATGTGTTTGACATTTGTTATCCGTGGTTCCTAAGAGAATTTTCATTACTGACTGCGATAAGGTAATGCATATGTGTACGTTTATGGCACAAATGATGCACGTTGAGCATATGCAATTTTGAAGCTCGGAGCGCTATAACGTAAAACTATTCCAAACTTTTCTATTCCAATTCTGCAATCAGCCCTCCGCGATTGGCGAAAAGCTTTCTTGGACTACCACCAGAGTGACGTCACGAAAACCGCGATCGCTTCTTATCTGATACGACATGTACACACTGATTGTGCATGATTTGACCCAACAAAATAAAAATAGTTATTTCTGACTCGACGCCTTCTGGCCCGTAGCCCTCGACTATTGGTCAAAAGTTCTCGGGCTGCAGCCACTTCACCTGCCTCTCACGCGACGTCACTATACCGCAAAAACTCACCGCGTCCAAGTGACGTGTACGCGCTAAAGATGCATTATTATGCCGAAAAAAACTAAATTTTCTTCTGAATAGCCGCAGGCTGCCCCGTTCCGTAAGGATTAAAAGATGGCTGCCGCCGATCGCTCAGGCGCTGGCTACTCGCACCTGCCGGAGAGCATGGGTTTATTTGCGTGTAATAAAACATTTTGCGTGGCCATGTAACGCTTTCGAGCGCTTTCGGCACGTTTACGACCTCGTACTGCCAACTCGTCTTTGCTGACGAACCCTTTTAGCGTCAGTCTTAAGCTTCCGTGCATGCCGCCGCGATTGACAACGAGTCACAGTAATCTAAGTAAGGGAAAGCAGACCAATCGCAGACGCTGGTGCCACCCTCTTCATCCGGTTACCGATTTTTAGTTCAGTGGCTCGTCCCCATCGAATCCCTCTCCGCTTGAACGGGCTCCTCGCCTCTTGTGAGCCAATTAGATAAGACTAGCCGCTCAGTGTAGGCAATGTTATTCATTTTTAAAGCAAACAAAAGTGACCTTCTATGAACGAGGAGAGCGTTTGATTGGTCTGTTGAGACAACCCTGTGGGTGGCCGCCCGATGCTTGCGTCGGCGGTTACGCAAGTTTCACGTCAAGAGATTGGAATAAAAACATATTGCAATAGTTTTACGTTATAGGGCCCTTGATTTCTACCCGCTTGAAATTGTGCTTCCCGCTTTTGGTATCATGGTTCACTTTAGAACGGGTACGGTGTCGGGGGCACAGATGGCAAGGTGGTAAAGGCAGCGTGAAACGCATTCGTTCTTCGTGACAGCTATAGCGTTTTTTAAAGGCTCTCGCTGAAACATTGTGCCTGCGATTAAAGACATAGACGCTGCCGTTTGAGACACTGCGCTTCTGGTCTTAGACTTTACACGTGGTTCCGAACTGTTCTTTCAGGAATTGCCGCTATAAGTGTCGGTCCGCTCCCGCGTACGAGTAAGGCCACGACGCTAAAGGGGAGCTCCAACCATTAGACATAGAGTGACATAGCGCCACAACCAACCGCCCCTCAAAGCCTTCTCAACGCATTCTTTGACATCAACCGGGGTTGGTTCTTCATTATTTTTTAGTAAACTTTCGCGCACTTTGCAGCAGCAACCATGTCAGTCAATCTGTCAAAAAAAAATTATTGAAAGGTCCTGATAGTTTGTGCGACGGGCAGAAGGCTCCGCGTAGGTGACAGCCAAGAGTTCTTGAGTCCCGGCGGCTTCTTCAGCTGGCTGGACAGCCTTAAGTTGTTCAAGAAGGGCATAGCTGAGCAACACAGTCTCCCAGCACGCGCGGAGGCGAACGCGAGAGGCTGCATCCCCATTACTGTTTCTTACGCCTAGACATTCCCATAGTACATTTTCTAGAGTCGCTTTGCGTTTACCTGTCTTGCATATGTCCGGGTAGATGAGGTGTGAGATCACTGGGTTCGGATAATTTGTGCCCTGTAACTGCCGCCATTCGACAGACTTGCTTTTTGCTGAACTCTTGGTGGTATGGTACGAAAACGCACCTTTGGAATATGTAGTGCTGTGTGAAATCATTAATCCTAGTGATATGATCCTCCCATTTCCCCTCCTCTCTCCATCCTCGTTCTCGGGAGACGCTAAGGTGCCGACGCTATTTTCGGCCGCGACTCGGTCCGTAAGCCCTCTAACCACGCCATGCTCCCTCTTATTGTTATTTCTGTCTCCTTGCGACGTGAAAGGGTAAGCGGATGTCCATATTAAGCAAACATTTTTTTTTCTTTTCTAACTTCCCCCAGGATTCGTAGTGCTACCGGAGAGATTCGGCCGTTAGTGGAATTTCATCGACAATTACGTCCACTTCGGTTTGTGATGCTGCTAGCACAATAGCTACCTCCTCCACAGTCTCGATTGCTCCTGTACTTGCCGTAACGCATGTTTTGCACTTTTTTTCGTGATGTATTACAATGGCTGTAAAGCCGTGCCTGTGCCTGTATCTTGTCGCGTCGACAAAGACTGCGTCTTTACTATTCCCAAATTTCTTTTGTATGCCCATTGCTCTGCCTCCTCTTCTACCATTATCGTATACTGGGTGCATGGTCTTTGGTAAGGGACGAACTGTTATTTTACCTCTGACATCATTTGGTGTGTCCACTTTGGTTCTGTGTTGATTATTGTACCCAATGCTTAGTATTTCTAGCCTTGGTCTTAGGCGTTCGAACTGCGCTATCCGCTGCGCCTGTATGATCTCGTCCATTGTGTTGTGCAGGCCTAATTCCAATAGCCTCTCGGGGTTAGTGTTGATTGGTAGTCCTACAGCTTCGTTATACATTTGCCTAGTTAGGCATACTAATTTAATCTTTTCTGCAGCGTATCATCTAAGGTAGGGTGCAACGTATACGATCCTACTGATAACGAACGCCTGCACCAGTCTGATCATGTTTCCTTCCTTCATTCTACTCTGTCTATTGGCTTTTGTTTTGACCAACCCCATCACTTGAGATACTGTCCCTTCCAACTTCGTAATGGTACCTCTATTGTTGCCTTTTGCTTCAGTCAGTAGTCCCAAAATTCTGATTTTTTCGACCTTAAGTGTGGATTTATCATCGACTATTTTCAATGGCATGTCCGTTCCTAGAATGTCTGTCCCTTTGTAGCGGTTTGCTTAACGGCGCCTGCCTGTCCGCCTGTACAACTACAATACCGATTTTTTTCCGCAGAGCAAACCAATCCGGTTCCCTCTAGCTCGACTGTTTCAATCGTGATTTGGAGTGTCTGTTCTCTCTGCCTATCATTACCTTCTTTTCTCTATAGGGTAATATCATCGGCATACCATCGGCAGTTTCGGTGGTAATCACATTAATGTCACATTAAACAGCATCGGCGATATCACTGCCCCCTCTTGTGTGCCAGCGCGACCAATGTCATGCTCTTCTGAGACGAGGTCCCCCCGGTGATCTTTGCCATTCGGCTGACAACATAACTGTATGTTGTCGTTCCTAATCCTAGCTCTTCTAGGCTGCTGAGTATTCTTGTATGTGTTACAGTACCTAAAGCTTTCCTTAAGGGTAGGCCAAGGATGGCTTTAGCAGATCTGCCTGAGTTGGCTATGATTTGGTGCCAAAGCTAGAGCATCGCATCATACGTGGAAACATTTCTTCTGAAACCTAGCATCGTGGACACTAACATGGCCCTGTCCTCGAGATAGCTGGATAGTCTTCCTAAGTAACCTGTCTTAGGGAGACTATCAGATTCTCCAGATGTAAGCGCTTGCCTGGCTCAGTTATTAAGATTACATGTGCCATCTTCCATCGTTGTGGACTTCTGCCGCATCTGCAGCATTTATTGATATATTCTGTCAATGCGGTTTAAGACTCATCGTTTAGGTTTCTTATTATCTTATATGTGATTTCGTCTGGTCCGGGTGCTGAATTAGTATTAAGCTTTTGCAAGGCTGCCCTCATTTGTGCTTCACTAATTTGCCTGTCGAGTTCGTTGCTGTCTACTCCTGTGTAGCCTAGGTGTATAGTCGGTTTTGCCTGAGAGGTAGATTTCCCTGTAGCATCTCGTAGAGAGTGTTGTTTTGAACGTCTACAGACATGAATCACCTTGGTAATATTTTGCTTGTATGCCGTCATGGTTGCGTATCAGGGTAGCAGGTACCTATGAAGGTACCATGTCATTGCTAACCTTTAATTGACTTTCCACGTTACTACACGCCTACTCCTACTGATGTTTACACTGTTGTGCATGTCGCTGCATGTCTGTATTTAATCTGGCTATCCTGCTTCTGTGTGCCCGGTTGTGTCAGATTTTTCTGTCTAGTTTTTAGCCTTTCCTTAGCCTCCCACATGTACAGGAGCCTACTGTATATGAATTCTAATGGCGCTTTTGGTGACACTATTTATGCAGCCGTGGTTACGTCTGTTGTTCAGCCCACTATTTGATGTTTTTAATTTCTACGCTTATATTCTCTCTAATATTCTGGAACTTATCCCAGTTTGCAATTTCGAGCTTCTTTGCTCTGTTTCTACATGGTCCCGCACTGACTGTTATTCCTATTAATCTGTGGTCGCTGGCCAGATCTCCCTGTGTATTCATCCACTGTCTGTCCGTTATGTTCAGGTGAAAACAACGTCTGGCGTAGTGCCGACGCAAACACTGGTGCCGCTCCCTGTGGGAGCTGAAGGATTGGTTAGGAGGGTTAAGCCCTGCTGTTGCGTGTATAGCCAGAGGTTTCTGCCTTTGGGACTCTCCAGTTTAGGGCCCCTTGCCACGCCTTGAGCATCAAAGCTTCCGCCGACTTCTACCACCTGATTACACGCTATGGCGAAGGTATTACGAAACAGTCCTTGGAATTTGTGTTTTTTGCCCGGACGGCTACTGTAAACGTTGAGGAAGAAGAGGCTGGATGCTAATTTCCGTGTGGCTATCATGTCTGTTAAGATATTGTCCATATCCCTAATTTTTGTGTCGTGTTGCACGACCGTACAATTTCGTTTTACTAAAATAGTTCTGGCCTTCGGTTCCCCTTCGGCACCACTAAATAGTTTGTATACTGATAATTTTACTGTATACCTGCGTTTCTGGCATCGTTATGATGTCTGGGCTTTCTTTGTTGCTCAGGTGCTGCTGTAGATTGAATCTTTCTTTGTGGTATCTGCTAGAACTCCATTGCAAGATCATGTATGTGTCGCGTCCATCCATGTCGGCGTTAGTTTTCCTACTACCTCAGTTAGTACCAGGGGTTTGATGTATATGGGTTGCATGTCGTTTTCAAGCTGGTAATATGCCTGCATTTTGCAGCACAGTCGCCGGAAGGCGTACTGACCACGGAAATGTTCTGCTTGTAGTTCGCACACACGATGTCCCCTTGTGATTACCCTCTGGGAATTCCAGCGGCCTTATGCACACAGCATTCTAGGCGATCGAGTGCGTAGTCTGTGACCTTAAAGCCACCACGTGGTGGCATTATCTCGTCTTATTCTCTGGTCTTATTATCTCGGCAAACATGGCATATTGCTTGCCATGATGACTTCCTGTGCTTTCTAGCCCTTATTCCACTTGTTTCTAGCCAAAACCTCTCTTATACCCATGAGACACGGGCACTCTGAAGTCCTTTAGGTAAGGGGAGACCTACCGGAATGGCGTTCATGCGCAGCGACGCACGTTAAAGGAGTAGCTCCCTTAAGGCGAAGTTCCTTTGCGGGAAAGGAGATAGTGCATCTACTTTTCGAGCGGAAAGGGAGTTACTCTAACACACAGCGTGCAGAACTCGTCAATAGAAGAAAACCTGCCACACAACTACGGTGCCCCGCAAGTATTTTTTTTTTACCTTGCGAAAATGTTTTAATCTTTAGCGGTGATACGACTTGTCGAAATGTCACAGTTTACTCTATATAGCTATACTCTCAAACGCTCGCATCACGTCGCTAGTGCCGCCATGTTGTATACCGGCAGTGTGATTTGCTGCGGCGTCTTTGGTGTGTTAGCATCGTGAAACCATCGTTCGTTCCGCACGTAGGCCCACCTTACGTGGTAGCCGGCTCGAGGGGAACGTGCCGAAGCAGTCAACATGAATCATGCTTGTGAGGAGTGGACGTTTGACGTTTTCCACTTTTGCATTGGCTGCGTTTATCTCATCTTCAAGAGATCCGAGAGCGACAAGCGTCAGAGCCACCTCAACTCTTGCTTCATCGCTAGCATTTCGCTGAGCCATGATGTAAATGCGCAGTTCTGTTACGCGATCACAATTGTGCGAATAACACATTGAATGAAACGAGTTACGCCTTCACGCACGAAGGAAGGGACGACGAAGACGTGTGAAAGGACGACAGAAACCTGGCCAGCACCAGAATAAATAGCATGAACAGCTATTCTATTACACTCTAGCATATCAAAACACCGACTGCACATAGTTGCCAGGCCAATTTGAATTGCTGCTAAGAACGCAAAAACGCGATTGAAATAAACTGATATGCGTATTGTGAGCAATCAACAACGAAAAGAAAATGTTTTGGGGTTTTACAGTAGCTAAATTTAGTCCATGCAGCTTTTTAAAAATGTTTTCTCTCTTGCTGCTTTAACAACCAGTGCTATTATTCTTGTGGCGTTCATATGAGGAAGCACCTTGGGAAGTTAGTGGGGCACCGTGTGTCATCGGTGCAACTCCTTTCCGCAAAGGGTATTTCAGAGTAACAAAGGGGTTTACTGAAAGGTCCTTAGTTTTGCCCGTGTGTGAGGAGTATTAGGAGTCGCTTTCCTTGGTCTTTGTTTCCGGGAACCGCGTATTCCACGTTGGCTTGCTTGCAGGTCCCCAAGTTATGCCAAGCTGGTTCTTTGCCGTACTCCTCCGTTATATACCCTTCTTCCACACTCACGACCTCAGTTTTGCGGCGCTAAACTGAGGTATTGGGCTGTTCGAGGGGCCAAAATCAGCCTCATAACCTGATTAGGCTGAACTCAGTGCAGCGAGAACAGCGCTTGTTAGGCTTAGTTGCAGCACCTGCGTGGCTCTTCGGAGAAGTGATCGACGTGCAAAGAATAATTTGTCGACTTACTTGGTTCCAATATCCAGGTGTTTCTTAGAAGTTCCCGCATTTTCACACTAAGGATTGTCGACTGAGTTTTCGATCACGCGCCGTAAAACATTCGAAATGTCGACATCGTCAAATAAAGGTATTGTCACTGTATTACACTACATCGTCCTTTAGTCTAAGTAGAATAGTAAAGGTTTTTTGATATAATCATTTCTGCACTAAAGACGAAATCTAAAGGTGAGGTTCCCTCTCCTAACAACAAATTTGCCGTGTTGTTTTAGCGCAAGTGAAATACTTTTTGAACGAAACAATATAGACACCTTGAACAACTACGATGGTTACGAAGAATGCTGCGTATTGAAATAAACCATACAATTTTGACTCCACAAGCCCTGAAGCTGGTTCGTACGAGCGATTTTTGAATGTTTTTTTCAATGGCAAGATAGGCTAACACGCTTGTAAACGTCACTTTACACGTGTATGCATTTTCTGTATATTATAGTCCGTTGCTTGAAATAATAAGCCAGTTGTTAGTCTGCGCTCGTAATGTGTACTTCCTCTCGTCCTTCGTCCGGGTTGCGCTGTCCACCCATAGGAACATGTTCAATCACCAACTCGCCCAGCTTGCCGTGTTAACCCTGAAGCTTATGGTATCTTCGACGAACGGGGCCTGGAACAGCTTTTTCACTTTAGTTGAAGAAGTTGAAGAGTTCATATTCTCTCATGGTACGCTCTAGAACCGATTCACTTTCACGAACGCCATTTGCCGGCGCTTGTCTGTCGTCTTTACCGGTGGGCGTGACCACATATTGTGTTGTCGTCACAAAGGTTGTCGATCCTCTGATTACCGAGGCCGTAGTCTGTAACGAGCGTAACCGCGAAGAAGTGGTTCACTCGAACGTCGCGAGCCGTGTCGCGAGGGTTGATAAGGCAACCGTGACCGCGAACTAGCCGTGCGCTATCCGACGAGACGAGACGAGACGAGACAGAGGCGGCAGTGGCGGCTACCTTGGTTGTGTTGCTGGCGATGCCGGTGAAGGGCAGCGACACGACGAAAGTCAACCACGCGATACATTCCACATGGTCGCCAAGGTGTTTCGGAGGGTCTTTAGGCTTTCCGAAGACACAGTACGATGCCTTTGCGAGGAGCTAGAAGAGTCTCTCGGACCGCAAATATTTATTGGCGTGGAGTCTGTGAAGCAAGTTCTGTGCGTTGTGCGTCTTTTCTTTTTTTTTTTCGGCCCTGGGAGTTTGCAGAAGTGCGTCGGGAATGAAGAAGCGACTGGGCTGTCGCAACCGTCAGTGAGTAGCATGAATAAAGCCGCCGCCTAGGCCAGTCGGGTTGCAGGTAAAGGGAAACGATTGGTGGGATTCCCCTCCACGGCACAAGAGAAAACCGCAGTCAAGGAAGCCTTCCTTGACCGCGGCAAGATTCCCAAAATTGTGGGATGCATGAACGGATTGCTTACAATGGTCGCCCGTCCTAAGAAGCCCAGCCCCGGCGAAACAGAATGCTATTGGAGCCGCAAGGGGTAATACTCGCTCAATGGCATGGTCGTAAGTATTATTCAATGAAAAGTATTATGGATATGTGTTTGTGTGAGTACAAGCTGTAAACGAAATTCCTTGCGTTATTTTCCATCAATAGCCGCTAATACTAGCATTCCTATTTGAGAAAGTGAAGATTGGGTTGCGGGGGGGGGGGGGGGGGGGGTATTTGTATTTACGACATTGGTCTTCGCAACAGAACACACCGAAAAATTTTTCTGTGTTATCTAACCACGCTTGAATAAATTTTGGTATATGTCACAAAGTGGAATGCGCTGCGCGGACTTAAACCGGAATATACGCAGGAGCAGTGAGGAGAGTGTTGCTGTGTGAGCGACGCCAGCAAAATCATTCACTACGAGCCCTCATGATTATCAGTCGACCAAAACCTAAATATGGGCAAGAGGCAGTAGACAAGTAAAAGGATGTCTCATCAAAGCAAATGTTCTGGGGGTGAAGGAAAATGTGTTTTGCACCGAATTGCTCAAGATGAAAAAAAGTAAGCCACATGCTGTCTTGGCGTTATGTCTTTTGTAATATGCAACGTATTCATTAAAAAAAAAACTTTTGTTTCATTACCTTGAAAAATGGTATAGAAAGATAATGAAAAAAAACTAAGGACTTATTTTACAAAGTAGTTTTGCTGTGACAAGACGCTATATACGAGTATGCGTACATGCCTACATTGCGTTTGCATGCTGACGCAATAGATTTATCATTATGCTGACCAATGCATCACAGGGTAAACTGCCTACTTTGTATGCTGATGTCTTATGTTCTGTCATTTTACTGACCAATTGTGCCGTGACTGATTGGTAAACATTGTCGTAATCATAAATTGAACCAGCTAACGAATGCAGCGTCCCTAACACCTTCCTTTCGCGTCGCTCTCACTTATCAGGTGTGCGATGCAAACATGAAAGTCCTGGCGGCTGACCCACGGTTTCCGGGATCGGGACACAACTCGTTCGTTCGCAGGCACTCGGCATTTCGCCGCCCCCATACTCTTGACCTGTTGCATCCTGAAGAAGTCTTGCTTGGTAAGTGCACCAAAAGTAGCAGGGCTGCTTTCACGCACAAACTTTCAAAACCGTATATGATTCACAAGAAATGGGCTATGAATATATCAGCACATAATAAACCTGGAACAAACTTTTGTGCTCCATAAGAGAAAGAGAAGCTCTCTATTAAAAGGCAGTTAGTCTTGCCGGCAAATGTACACTTGACATGCTAATCTGTTTAGGGTGGGCAAATGAGATTAAAGGAGTGGAGAATCAGGAGAATGAAAAAAAATATTATGTGCTCAAGTGAATCTGAGAATGATATTTACAGGCAAGACGACAGGTTAATTCAGGCTTTCCTGTATCATGAGGTGAAGCTTCTTTACAGCTTTCCTAGAAGGCAGATAATGGATAGGCATCCAAGTGCAAGTCCTGCCGCTGTTTTAAAAGGCCTGCGTGTAGGCTCTGTTTTATTTATTGTCCCTAATGTGTCCATATTCCTACATTCACAGTGCACAATTTGTAGGGGGCTCGGGTTAACCACTGGAGCCTTGCATCATAAATCCTGTGCCTGGCCATCCAACTCATTTTACGGCAGAGGGGTGCCACTGAGGCCCATGCGTCCGCGCTAAATATGGTCGAAATGCATAGGTATCCTCAAGAGAGACGCTCCCGATGCCTGTAGAGGTGTCGAGCAGTGCACTAGTGGCCTCACAAAGCTCCACCATTGCTGCAGCTTGTGCAGCGCTTCACAAAATTTGTTTTGGAACAGGCGTGCCTCTACCAGACGACCATAATGACGGCGGTGCACGTGGTGGCAGAGCAGAAGAGATAGCACGGACACAGGTGACGCTCCCCGTACAGCTGCCACCACAGGCTCATCCAAGGCAGCCTCCTATAGCATTGTATGGAACAGCCCGTGTGGTGTGCGACATAGTGGTCGATCGCTTCCGGTTGCCCAGAAATTTGCACACTGGCTATCTGCGAAGTGTTCGCCTGCACATACGCCGTCAGATGAAGAGGAGACAGCATGCACAGATGGTCCATATTCTTTTTTCTTTTCGACAACGTCCACAGGCCATATGCACGTAAAACATATTACAGGTGTAATACAAGAGTTTAACTGCAGCGAGTACGAGTTTTTAGTTTATGCAGCAACTTAATCATAACAGTAATGCTTAATCCTAACTTGATGCTGCGTATGCAACCTTTTGTCAGGTGACAGATTCCTTGAATATTTGTTGCATCGTGCCTCAAAATTCTATGGGCCTTTTTTATTGCCAACGAATTACCGACTGAGTTCACCGCCCCACGGCGTTATCATATTCATTATGTAACAATTTGCTCGAGATATTCAATACGCGAACATTTCTATGCCTACCCAACGAGGAAACCCGTACATCTGCTCAACCGTCTATCCGTCCGTACGTGACGTAACGTGATGGCTTTGAAGTTATGGCCTGCCACAGCGAGGGAATCGACCTTCGTGCTTCCGCTCACTTCAAGGAGAACTAAGCGGCCAGAATGACCCGCCGTGGTTGCTCATTGGCTATGGTGTTAGGCTGCTGAGCACAAGGTTGAGGGATCGAATCCCGGCCACGGCGGCCGCATTTCCATGGGGGTGAAATGCGAAAACACCCATGTACTTAGTTTTAGGCGCACGTTAAAGAGCCCCAGGTGGTCGAAATTTCCGGACTCCTCCACTACGGCGTGCCTCATAATCAGAAAGTGGTTTTGGCACGTAAAACGCCATAATCTACGCGGCCAGAATGCAGCACACGCGAAGCTATCAGCACTCGGCGCACTATGTCCCCTATCGTAGATCGTTTTCAAGAATATTAAGTGCAGCCGCTACGCTCTATCGGTCAGCAGTCCGCGTTGCAGGCCAGTTTTTTGGCGCACAGCAAGGTACCCCGCCAGCGGCCGCACAGCACTCAGAGAGGCTACATTCCTTTTTCAGTCAGCTTCGGCCTACGCCCCCACGTATCGCTCGCGGGCAGCCTGTTTAGTTTCCCGACAATCGACTCAACCAAGCACGTCTTCTCGCGGCGTGGCTCTATCATCTCCCCATTGACTCCTCCATATGAAGGCCCGTTTTCTGTGGTTTCGCGTGCAGAGAAAACCTTGCATATTGACGTAGACGGCAAACAAGAGAGAGTGTCGCGCGACCGCGTGAAACAAGCCTATCTTCAGCACTAACTCTTCATTCCTTCCGCCATACACACCTAGGCCTCCGGCATTCTGGGGGGGGGGGGGGACTTGCTGCGGCCATCCGTCACTTTGTTGTCTGCGCGGGGGGGGGGGGGGGAGTCATTACCCCTTCCTCCGGATATCCAGTTTGCTTCGCAGTAGGCGTCATTGCGCCCAGCTCGAAGAAAAGCGGCTGCCCTAGTGGGGTGTCACCACTGCCATACGGCAAACCTGCGCTTACTTGTGCATACAGAAAGTCGTCTCTTCACTCTCAAGCTGTCAAAACGTGTGTTCCTTGCCTTCTCTAAACCGTGCTCCCAACAGAGTCGTTAGCGCAAGTCCTTTTGATTATCAAGTGGCACATCTAAATGGTCCGCCTAACTTTCAGCCGCCCCTGGCCAGGTGACGCGAGGTGACCATATGTTGCCAGCAGGCCGAGCCATCCTATTCGCTGCCCAGAGCGCGTCATGGATAATTTTTCCAGCTATAGGGTGAAAACATGTTCTTCTTGATAGTTGGAATGATGGTTAATTAGTTTTCTGTTTAAGTAAGAGGAAGAGAATCCACAAGGACAATTAATCACTGCACTCAAGAACTTCCGGCACACAGCCAATTCCATCTGCTTGTGTTACAACGGGCTCCTTGTTGACGCAATCTGCGCGGTCATTTTTGTTCTCGTTTTGTATTTTTGTGAGCACTGTGGTTCGCCTTTGCGTTGTGGGCTGCAAACGTAGCGATCGGTGACATGTGTCAAGCTTCAACATCGTCTTTCTCTTTAAGGCAAACTTACGACCGGAGTGGCTGCATCCGATCGGCACTAGCGTTTACGCGTTTGCGGCCGTCTCTTCACGCCGAAGGATTTCTATATGCCACGATAGCGTTCCGCGTGTCCGGTATTCGCGTAAACGGAAGTCGCGTAAACGGTCTGGTCGTTTCGTGGGACAAACGTAGGCGCGAACGTCGATGTTCTGAATGGTGTGGCCACCTGGTGGCACAGAGCTCAACTGAACACAGAACTAATATTTCAGTATCGAATTGCATTCTACTTTCCTGCTGGTGTAAACTTTTGGCAGGAGTGTAACGGTTGTTTTTCTACATATTTAAAGCGTTTTACACTTGGTTAGAGCAATATTAGCTCTTTGACTGGTTAAGCTCTGCACCACCAGGTGATGGACCGGGTAGACCCATCAGGCCACTCACGTAAGTCTACGCTAAAGCTTCTCCATCACAAAATATAGTTGCATAGAGGATGTTTTGTTTAAGCCTCCTGCCATCCAACGAAACGCCCATCTCGCCTGTAGTTACCGGAATACCGGACACGCTTGGCGCTGCGACAGAATGCTCGCAATGCACCCTTCGTCGATAGCTCTTGTTCGGGATCGAATGCCAGGCGGCTGGCGAGAGGTTAGAGAGGCTCCGCGCGCTGTCTCCAAGACAACCGGAAGTGGAAGACACGACGTCGCATCATGACGCAGAACCAGTAAAGGCGGAAATTAGCGCCGATCAGTAGGTGAAGGAGTTGAGGAGAAAATGCGCGGGTATGAAGGAGGGTAACTTGTAATCGTCTAGTGGTCTTTGAATATTAGACGCTTCACACGCTGGTGCGAATGATTTACTGTAGCTGCACCTTACGCGTATGTACAATTTGTCCAAACCGTTTCAGGGATCCTTTAATACGTCTGCCTGTCTAGCCGATGTAACAGCAACTGCATCAAGACGGTATCCAACAACCGGGTCCGTGCATTAAAGAAAGCGTCACATATGTTTTCGCCTTCAAAGTTTCTAAGACTTTATTTTCTTGACGGGAAGGTGCTGGCGGTTTAGCGCGTGCGCTAAACAAAGTTTTCTTAAGTGGCTTATATGTTTTAACTACTGTGACCTCACACCTTGCCGCAATAATTTACGGGCCGCTGCATTAGAACCTAATGTGCGACGCTCCAGAAGGGAATTGCAAAGTGACTTATCACTGCAGGAAGCTGCAGTGATAAAATTTTGACTGTTAACTAGAACGCGTGTCTTCACAGAAACGACGCCTTCGATACACAGTGACCTTGTCATGACGCAACCTATTTGTAAGCGAAATTAATACTACCAAGACAGGCTAATTTGAGCCCATGCTGTGGCGATAACAAAATTTGGATAACGCCGGAATGCGCCAAGATGTGTTCTCCTGAAACTGTAGCTGCATCAAGAACCGGCTTAGCAGTGTTTGGACGATGCAGGAAGATAGTATTCTCGATGAGGTGTTAAATTCTTCCTATGCTTAATGCTGGGAATTGCATATAAAAATTGTGCGCGAAGCACTCTGTTTAGGAGATAACATTCCTGAGACAGAAAGAAAGGTACAAAATTAAATAGGAAATGATGTGCAGAAGCCACTCGAAAGTAACATAGCCAAAAATGAGAGTGCTTTTTATGTTTATTTATGTTCTTCGGCGAAATCTCCTGGGTTGAATAGGCAATACAGAGTAGTTTATTTCCAGACCAACCTTGAATGGCACCTTCTGCTTAGCGTTCAAGTTGTAATATCTCTCACAATCTTTCCTCGAGGGTGTCCTTCCCTATCCTGGATAATGATTTCCCTCGAAGTTAAGCCCTTACTTTATCAAGCATATCATAATGGAATATTCTAGCGACGTGCGCTTTTCGTCTCCCTCTGGCATGCGCGGCTATTTCCTTTACGTTCCTTGTGTTTAATCTCGTAGACTCTTTCTTTCTGTTCTTCTTGAGATGTTTCGAGGGCTTTTATACCAAGTACAACCGACTTGTAGTGTCCCACCGTCAGAATGTCGACACTTAAGCCTTCCCACAGTAAACAAGATTCGATGAGCGCTTTGATCGTGCTGTGGGGCAAATGTCGCGTGGAGTGCTGTCTAAAGAAGTGTATCATGTTCTCGCATTAAGTAGAAGTTGTCTGCGGGCTCCATACGGCAAGCAGAAGCAAAACGCGTAAAATGAGTGTATAAGAATGAAAGGACAAGGCTTAGTGAAAGCAACCAATATTTTATGATGTACTGCGAGTGAAGTACTCGGTGCAAGAAGTAAAAAAAAATACAAGTGCTGCCCTTTGTGGAACGGTTCCCATTCTACCCGTTCGTCAAACAACACAAAAAGTGTACTATGCAAAAACAAAACGACAATGAAAAATAAGGAACATGGTATTCTTCTCTGAAGAAGCGAACACACTGTTTGCCATGTTCAGTCCAAAACGTGTTGCGTAGGCGATGTTGTGAGCTGAACAATAGCTTTACACCCGTTTTTCTCGTTTCTGAATTCGAATCATACAGATTAGTCTTATTTCCTCTCCAAGAGAACTCGTGATGTATGCTTCGCAGATTGTCTTATTCCATCACGAGTGTCTTTGCTGTCTAGTTCTTGGCTTTCACTTTCTTTAGCGATGCGTATTTCAGGCGATTTTGAGCAGGAGCCAGTACCAGCTCTGAGTGTGGGTGGACGTGTGCGTGTGGACGAGTATGTGTGTGCGTGTTTCGTAATATAAATACTCCGGATATACCTCTCCTTGCTGAGTGCATTACGTAGCGCAGCAGCTCGACAACACACGGCGGGCAACGAAATATGTAAGGGTAATCACTACCTGTAATAATCAACAAGTTTGAGGAGCCTTAGCACACCTAGTGCGTGTTAAGCACTGCATTAGGGCAGGGATCTCTGTGCAATCTGATTACCCAGTGAAATATTTCATCTTTTGGAGGCACACACAAGCTAAGAATACCTAGTGCTGGAGAATGAAATGTGGTATTATGCAAAGCTAAATGCTCGCCAATTCGTTCGCGTCAAATTAGAAAAAAAAAACGATCACTTCAATTTCTCTTTAAATATGCAGGCCATTGCCTTGAAATTAACAAAAATATTTTTTGAATCATTGCTTTATAAGTCTAAACCATTTAATACTTCTCGTTCGCGTCTCTCTAAACGTGACGGTGCAGCCGCGACTGTGCAGCGGTAGACGTTGTTTTTGTTTTCTACTCTGAAAAAAAACTTTTCTTCCTTACTTTCACCAATTGTAGACGCACTGGTTGAAACAAACTTCGAAGCCCATCGAAATTTTATTCCTTAAAAATGCAGTACCCCAGCGTGTGTTTGGTGTTCAGTACTAACTGCAAGAAGCACAGATCACGTTCTAAGCATTAGGGACGGAACGTGGCCCTTGTAGAGCAAGAACGTTAACTTCACCAGTGGCTTAGAATATCTAATCATTAACCTAAACCTATTATATTTACTTTACTGTGCTGGTCTCTAGTAAATTGAGAGTGGTGGGGCAGAACATCACGTTGCATCGGAAAATAATACTCCCCCGCATCGTGGAGAAAAGGTCGAGAATGAACAGGCAGCTGTATTCGTCAGAAGAATCATTCCGCAACACTTATACTTTAAATTAGGAAGAGCAGGTACGTTTTCTTTTGTAGTGCTCAGAGTTATTGCAGACATTGCAATGAGAACTTAACCTGTTTCCGTATACGCGTGCGGCTGGTTTGTCATGTGCAAGTCGAGAACGCGCTCAGGGCAGGCCAAAATCACCTTTGCGTGCCCCTTCAAGTCCCACACATTCGTGGGCCCTGCTTTACTTATTTTTCGTGCGCCGCATGCTCTGGTACCGAGGTGGACTAGAATATTAACGGAGTTCGTCCTACCTAATTTAGGCTTTTGTCTCGATCTGGTTCCATCAGATAATGAAAGACATTAAGATGGCATCGACCAGTTTCTTCCTATACCACAATTTCGATCGTGCCGTCCCGTTTATATATTTTGATTTCATTTTTTTCTCAGCTCTCTGTCATAATATAGAGACACGTAGTCGTGCTGCTGTGAATATTGCCGCACAGATCAAGGTTGCTTAAAAGCAAAATCCTAGGATTTCGCTTGCCTAAACTTCACCTTTTCTTCTTTGCGGCGCAGTTGTGCTTTCTCCGCGGAGAGTTTAGTGCTGCTTCAGCCGTTACAAAGCAAGGCAGCGTATGTTTCTTATTATACCCCCTCTATCGGGGTGCCACAATTGTGATTAGTGATAGGTGCATTGTTGCAATGCTTTATCTTTATTTGAATTGTGGAGTTTACCGTCCTGAAACAATACAGTGGCTTTTGTGGAAATCCGCAGAAGAAGGGTCCCGATTAATTTTAACAACTTCGGACTTTTGAACGTGCACTCAATGCCCTGCACGTGGCCATTTTAACATTTACACTAACCGAAATATGGCTCCTGCAGCCGAAATTCGATCTCGCCACCTCACGCTTAGCAGCGCAACACCGAAACAATTGTGCTACGACTGTGTGTAAGCAGCACTTCATCATGAGAGATGCGCACAAGGCTGTCGAGAAACACCGCCAAAAATTCAGCCAGCATAGCTTCTTTTAAAAATTCTCAACGGAACTCTGCACTTTGCATTTTGCTCATCAATTTTCCACTTTATCCCTGCGTGTTTATGCGAGCATCTATTTTTTTAAATGTCGACACTGTTTGCTTCGTAGCAAGCTCGCACTCAGAATGAATGAGAATGCTGTGCATAAACGCAACTGCAATAATGTCGTTCAACCGAGATGATTACTTTATGCTTCTTCTCGGTCGTATAAAAGTGCGTTCACAAAGAGCTCGTACTACGGCTTAGTTGCCCTTACGAAACGCATATTCATTCACAGGTGCGCACTTGTTGATAAACCCGTTCAACTTTGTCTGGTGCCACACAGACCATAGATCGCATTACGTGATTTCAACGTCTCGCTTCTATTCTTCATCACCTCAAAGGATGATGTAGCTTAACAATTTAAATCGCCAACAACCTCAGCAATGATATGCCGCGACGAGAAAGAAGGATAGTTGCAAATCATAAAGCTCCTAGCTGCTCAACTTCACTAACACTCATCTTCGCGATGACAAAACAAGTTTCACCAACTGTCAACAAAACAAATAGCTCGTACCTGCTTCAGTGGTACCAGGGAACGCGTACGGGCTCTTAGACGTATCTGTATTGTCTATTTCACTTGGTCAGGGCAGCATCCGCTTCATTAAACTCATAACTATAGCATATAATTTCACTATTGCTTTACGCAAGTGGCTTTTCTGTATCGGTCAACATGGCGGGCTGAGCGATGCTTGTTTCCAATGCGTCCCGTTTTCATCTACACTTTGAATTGGCGCAACGGACAACGCCGTACCTCATTGGTAATACCGCGCAAGTTACCTTTCCCATTGCACTCTTGATGCTTTAAAATTTTGCTGCTGCTTTCCTTGAATTTATTTATGAGCAGCCATTCCTTGCACCTAATGTGTGCCTCATTGCCTCTGGCCCCAGCAAACAAAACATATAAAGGCATCCTAAGCATTTGAATTATGAGAAGGCCACCAAGTACCGGTGCGATGACGCATACATCAATGCCGTTTTAGAAGCGGTGCTTCACGAATTGCAACAATTTATATCTGTTTATGTTTTATAAAGTTTTTATATGACTCAATGTGTTCTTTTTAATGAGCACTGCTCGCGTCTAGATAGAAGATACTCGACAACGCTTGCCACATCCACCCTGTCTAAATTGAGAAGACACTATTTTCATTGTTCGCGTTGTAAGGTTATTGTTGGCCTGCCTCGCAGCGTATTCTCATGGATTACTGTGTACCTGAATAATCAGCTTTTCTGGGACGTTTTGAACAAAATAAAGTGCTGACCTCGTTTTAGGCGCCTTAGATAGATAAAGCGGAGATTTATGAGAAATAATGCAAAGCTCTAATCTGCAACCGCCTAGTATATTACGTGCGAATATTTCATTTGTTAGCATTCGATGCTTTTATACACACATTGGCCCCGTAATATTAGCTGTTCAAACTAAGCCTTGTCAACAGATGGAAAGCAAGAAGTGCTCTTGATGCTAGCGTTGCTAAATATTATCGCCTTGTGTTGCAGCCATTCGCGAATTCTAAGCACCGGAGATTAGCATATCTTAGCAGCGGTGGCACTAACATTCGCCGAAGCCTCTGCTGATAAAAACTTAATTCCTTCACAAGAGAACTTTCGCACGAGGCCAATTACTGCTCTTGATTGTCGAGCAGGATTGTTTGGTTTAAAGGCTCGGTAACTATAGCGGCACCTCATGCAATGTCACTTAAGCTTGCAGTTCTCGCCGTCTGAAGGCTCCGAGCTTGAAATTGGAGACGACAACGCGATTAGTATTTTCTCTCCTTCATCTCAGAAAAGCGCGCTACGTGTTGTTGAAGGATGAACAAATTGATCTCCTGGCAATGAAAGTTGAGGCGAGCAATGGGTTGTGTTATCGGAGCATATTTTGACTGGGCCCTCGTGTGGTGCTATATACGCTAATTGTCCCTTGCTCAAAATTAAGTAAGTTAAGTGGATCAACATGTTTGAAGCATATACTTAGTCTTTTAAATGCTCCTAACTATTTTAGGATCGAGGCATACCACCACAATACAATATAATAAGGATATGTTGATAACAAGCGGCCATACGTAGGGTGTTTCAAATAAATCCTCGCGCCAGTTCAATTATTCAATAAGTAATAATTAAGCTACTTTTAAAACATTGATATAAACGCAAAATCTTCAATGTAGAAGTTTCACAGCCGCTTGACGAATATCAAAATAATTTCTGTTCATGGTGATAGCTGCCGGGCTTTAAATTTTTCCGGGCTGCAAATAAACCACGCGATATTTAAAAAAAGCACCACATGACTACGCGCCTACGCGCAACGACGCTACGACAGCCTTTTTTGTAGGGGTTGCGTGCTATTTGCCGGCCAAAATATTTCCAGATATATACAAACGGTGTGTTATTTTTTCTATATATGTGCGCGCAGTAATGTTTTGTTTTCATAACGCATGCATTGTGATGTAAAATTTGTTACAGTGCAATACCATAATTACACGGAAACAATAAAAGGTTGGTCATGCCAACGGAATAAAATACGACACTTGCTTTAACTGCTGTTGGAGGCTGAGCAATACTCATGTGGCTTTCATTGTCCTGTATAGCTCCTTGCAAAAGTGTATACTTCTTAGGAGCAATCCATACAATGAAGAACGGGTTGCTTCGCAGAGCGAGGAAGACGACGATGAAGATACTTGCGAGTTCGAGACCACGTGTTCTGGCGGGAAAAAACAAGTAATGAGAAGTAACAACGCATTCCAATGAGAATTTCAATAATTTATTCATATAAACAAGCACTCAACACATTCCGGAAGTGAGCGGCGTGACACGCACTGACTACACCACGTACATTATTGGGATCGGCCCGCTTTCATCACAAAAGTGCAGTTTATTTATATGTGATGCCACGTTTTGTAGCTAAGTTACAGAGTTAGAAGCACGGTACCGTTGTTTCCTTGAAATTAGCGATTCTTGCCTATATTTATTAAAAATTGACTGCGTAAACCAGAAATGGTCATTATCAGTCACTAGATGTTAACTTTTTCTTTTATATGTAACAAACCTCATCAAATTTCGTGCAGTTGTTGGCGAGAAAAAGGGTTTATCCTTGCAGTCCAAGCATGTTCGTATCACACAATCAGATTCGTCACCTCAACTTTCGTCTCCTAGTTATCCGTTTGTTTATCCTTCAAAACATTGTTACGCGCTCTAGTAAAAGCGAAGCCAAGCGAATACCTACAGTGTGGTGCTCTCCGATTCCAAGCCCTGAGCATCCAGGCCACGCGAGCTGTCAGC
Organism: Dermacentor albipictus; assembly: GCF_038994185.2. Lineage (NCBI taxonomy): Eukaryota > Metazoa > Arthropoda > Arachnida > Ixodida > Ixodidae > Dermacentor > Dermacentor albipictus. The sequence continues at coordinate 50,060,676 of NC_091824.1, forward strand.
TTCAGCGTCAGTGGAAGAGGTGCCGCGTTAATTACCGGGTGGTGCTTTAAACTGAAAGGCCTTCCCCGACAATTTCGTTCTGTAATTGGCCTCCTTGCCAAGTTGTCTCGTGGATGGATTAAATTTTCATCAGCGGAGGGCTTCGGCGGGTGCTAGCGCCGCCGCGGAGCAGATATGCTAATCTCCTGCGCTCAGCATTGTTGAATGGCTGGGATCTAAGGCGATAACATTTAGCAGCGCTGGCGTCGAGGGCACTTCCTCGCTTTCATCTGTTCACATGTCTTGGCTTGAAAGGCTAATATTGCGATGGCACTGTCAGATGAAAGGCATTTATTTTGCATAAGTGCAATAAGAACTCGGGTTATAGGAATCGTCTGCGAGTTCAAGTGACGCATTCTTTCTGAGGACAATCAAGTTTACCTACCTCAAACATTGATCTGTTAAAACTAGGTCGGATGTTTTTGTCGTCTAAGGCGACGAATACACGCCACATTGCAGTGATATATCGACTCCAAAAAATGAGCCGCCTGGTAGGCGAAGAATAACTTACAATACCAACAAGAAAAATACTGTCGTCTAGGTGTAGACGAAGCCAATTTCATTTCTTGTTCCGCCATTAGGGCTTTTCCAGCTCCACGTTCTGTTACTACCCTTTCTCAAAAAGTGTTCATTATTCGAAGCTTATTCCTTTCTCCGAATTCTAGCGGCATCTGTCCTCTAGCGTTCCTAAAATTGACGCCGTAGTTGCCAATTGCTTGTTCACCAGACTGCTTTTCCCTACTTTAGCATTGAAGTAGCCCATTACTACAGTATACTGAGCTTCCACTTTTCTCATCGCTAATTCAACATCTTCATAAAACTGATCTACTTCCTCATCATCCTGACTGGATGTTGGAGCGCAGGCTTGTACTATCTGTGTTTTTGTACTGTAAGTGTTTGTACTATAAGTGTTGCTGGAACTTGGCAGTGATCACAGTTGGGACCAATGTCACTGCAGCTTACGATATGCGCATAACGCCTCGTGAGTGCAACAACACGAATGTGGTGCCAGGGGCGTTGCCGGGGGGGGGGGGGGAGGGGCTTATGAGGCTTCAGCCACCCTCCACCGAAATTTTGTCGTCCTGTGTAGACGAAGTGGTGTGCGTTTGCGGAAACCGTTTTTCAATATTTTCTACTTAGATGGGAGAAGGGCACTTTGGAAAGAAAATACATTTAGGCGTTGAATCTTCCCTTCCGATGCGTCCAGCGAATTGTTCTGTGAAAGCGATGCCAAGCCAGCGTCAGCGAAGTACGGTTGTCTCGAATCGGCATACTCCAGATTCAGGCGGAAGTCGAAGAGAGGCTTCCAGTTGATGTAGATCTGTGAACGGGATGTCGTTTATAGGTCGAAAATGAAGAACGCTGCACCCCACTGTTTTTTTTTTCTTCGTCTTTTTTATTTATTCGTTCGTTTTTTCTGTCAGTCGTGAAAGATACGTTTCTTCGTCTGACAATTGTGAAAATTAACGAGCGTTGAATGTTCGATCAGGAAACGGTGCACTGCTATGCAGTTGCTGTCGGTGTCACCATGATAAGCCAAATTTTCTAACACAGGATTCACTAGATATTCGTAGCTCGAGTGTGTACACGCTGAAAAGTTTCACGGAAGTTTTCCCTAATATATTGCTGAGATTACTTCTTAAGAGAAAGTTTTAGCTCGGGTCAATCTCCGATGTCGCCTGTTGAAACATATGTAAAACGCTGAAACGCGTTTCTCGAACAACCACCGGGCGGCTTTTAATGATAATTGCTGCTATTGAGAGAGATGGTTAATTCTAGTGACTGTTGGTAATGGTAACGGCGTAAATAATGGCGTAAATATAAAAAAAATAATCTTGAAACGTAGATAAGCTTGAAAAAAGAACTATGAGCAGAATGTTTGCAAACTTGTATCTTTCTACCGAAAACAGATAATGCAGTTCTGTAAACTGCATCCGTTAGAGCACCCAAAGTGGAAAAAGGTGACATGCCTATGTATATATTATGTGAATTTGTTACATTGCTCACAAGGGTTTTGGAGAAGGTCTGTTCACATATTAGCGGTTTATTTATATTTAGGAGCCATGCGCAATATATCAGCTTTGTTCTGTTTCGATGTGCAGTTAGGTGTCGTTTATTTAACTGTGATGCTACATTTTGCTGCTACGTTACAGAATTAAAGCCATGATACCATTATTTTCTTGAAATTTCTGACTTCTGCTCATATTTATTAAACATTTACTACCTAAAGCGAAAGTAGTCAACATCATTGACTAGATCTTAACGTTTTCTTATAAATGCAACAAACCTGATCAAATATTGTGCGGTGGTTGACGAGAAAAACGATTTATCCCTCCCCAGGTATTTAGATAGGCGCCCCAGAGCTAAAGCTTGCTCTTAGTACCGTGCCTAATACAACGCTACCTGTGCTAAAGCTCTTGAAGCTTTTTCATAAGTATAGACAGTGAGTTCGCATGCCAATATTGGTGACCTCGATGAATTATCTATCAGCAGCGCTGCGTAATATTCTGGTTTAGCACAAGCAATCTTCACAAGCAAGTATTAGCAATCTTCACACTTTATTTAAGAGAAGGCAACCCTGCTTGTGTTTACTTCTATTCAAAAACACCCGAGAGACGCATCGCTGAAGAGAGCGAAATCCAAAACTAGGACAGGGGGACGCCTACAGTGAAATAAAACAGCCTACGAAGCGCACGTCGCGAAGTGTCCTGGAGAGTGAACGAGACAACGGCAAATGTTTCGTATTCGGAAACGAGATTTGCTGGTCTAAAGCTTCTGTTCACCTCTCACCGTTTCCTGCACAACACGCATTGGATTGAATGCTGAAAACCGTGTTTTCGCTTCTTCATGGTGGCACGCTTTTTTCTCCTTTTCCAGTTCTCATTTTTTTCCCCTCAGCACTATTTCTATGTAGTTTGACGCGAAGGATGCACCGGGGGCTCTGCCAGGAAAGGCAGTCCCTCTTTGTTATTCACTTCCTGGAGCGAGGGCTTCCGTCGGAGGAGATATAAAAGTTCGATGCTTTCACTGGCCCTTCCCATTCCATCCGTATACACTCGTTTTACGGTGTTCGCTTCTACAAGCTGCAAGGAACACATACGCAGACGCCTTCTGTCCAATGCCAGAGCGTGCTACACTTTCACAGGCGGCACTTCACACGGCAATTCGTGCGCAGCGCGATGGAAGCATTCACGGCGAAACTTGTTTACTCAGGAGGAGCTCGAGAGTCGACAGTCATACGTTTGGGCACAACAGGTCGCTTGTACTTGGCATGAAAGCGTACGACATGTGAGAGGGAGGGAAAAAGAAAGAAAGAGAATGTTCCTGTGCAAAAAGAGGACATGGCTTGTCGGGCATGGCAGAGAGAGACGAGAACCGTACGTCGCAAGAGCATTTCTTCTGCAGACGTGTGCAAGAGTAAAAGCTTCATTTCGAACCGAAGCACCATGCATCCTGTATGGGAATGGAGACCATGCAACGAAAGTGTCTGAATGAGAGTACAACTCGTGCGCTAAGCACTTAAGGCCACATCATAAAAGTAAGAATATACTCTTGCAGCTTTTTCTGGCATTAAACTATATCTTCAGTATTCTACCTAACATAACTCAATTAAATGAGCAAGGATATAAAGAAACTAGACATTCTGGCGATTGGTTATATCACTGTGCGCATTTTGGAGAAGCTCGTGAACTGTACCTTTTATTTGCTTTCGTACTCTTCGTTCAGCTGGTCTTTCTTATGATGATTTCTAATGACAATTTACACAATCAAATCCAGCAATCAAAAAACGATATCTGAAATGTCTCTTGTAGGAACGACAATTTAGAAAAGAGGTCGTGTAGAAATAACATTATTATATGTGGTCTCAGCGAGCGCCCTAACGAGAATTATGAGGAACTTTCTCCCAACATTGCTAAGTGGTTTCAGAAAGCTCTTAAGATCGTATGTCCGCGTATCGAAAGGGGTCATAGACTCGGGAATAATTGTAGAGGCCGGCAAAGTGCCGTTACTACGAAGTTTCTTGATATTCAGGATAAGGTGCTGGTGCTGGAGAATTACTATAAAATTGAACACACAAGCTTTCGTGTTTCAGAAGTCTTCACGCCTCAGGTTCACAACATTCGCAAGAAGCTCTGGGGAGCATCCTGCTATCATAGAGATTGTAGCTCATCTGCCCAACTTCGATTTGATCATTTTTTATTGACAGGGTGCGATACGACTGAGACAGCACAACCAACACTCTCGTCAGATCATCTGCTGGCTCAAATAAACCCGCCAAAAAATTTATTAGGGCCAAATCTTCTTGACTTCACGGTACTGGCTATAAACTTTCGATTTTAACCGTTAACGCGAGAAGCCTCTTCAGCAAGTTCTCCAAATTGCTTTTCTTGGTCTTGTCTTACTCGCTGATATTATCAATGTTGCTGAGACCTGCTCTCATGAAGGTGCGCATGATTCTATTAGCCCTACCTCACTGCAAAGTTGTTCGGGGAGACAGAAAACTCGGGAGAGGAGGCGGTGTTGCTCTTTTTCTTCAATCTCATTTCCACTTTTCTGTACTCCCTGCCCCCTCCCTGGTACTGTGTCTTTGTGGTGTAAAGGCCAACTTTTATATAGGTCTTTGATGATAGGGTCGTTTACCGTCCGCTTGGTTTTAATATAGAGCAATTGCAGAATCTAAGTGAATTTTTGCATAGTTATAATACTTCTTCATCCAATGTTGTATTTGATTAAAGTGAGAGGCACGAAGTAGCTATCGGGCAGGAGTTGGTCCACATTTCATTGTCCTGTGGCCTACACCAGGTCGTTCGGGATTTCACTCAGCAAATTTCAGTCTTTGATCTTGATTTCTTTCATAGCTTTTTATTGCTAGTTGCGAATGCGATGCTATTCATGGAATATCTGGTCGCAATACTGTATTACTTTCAGTTCCAAGCATCGTTTATAAATTCCACTATATCTACTGCACATTTCCTGACTTTAGCCGTGGTGATGATTGGGAGATAGCAGACGCCCTATGCAATTATTTTGATAAGTTCGGACTAATAAGTAGCACTAGTGATACTAGTGCTACTTAGTAGTGCTTGTAACCTAACCTTGACAAGTTTCTTCAAAAATCTTGTAAGTAAGTGTATCAACCTTTTCTTTCCATTAAAAACAAAATAGCACTGCAATTCCTTGGATGTCTAAGAAACTTTTGCATTTATCACGCCGTGTCGCCAGATTACGTCGATAAAAACGCTCTCGCGACTAACAAAACTCATGCAGCTCCATAGCGCTAAAAGACCCCTTTCCTCTAATGCGGTTGCGGGCAAAAAATTTATTACAAGGTAATATTGCCGAAATTTAAGCAGACTAATTCCCGTAAATTTGGGAAAGCTATCCTACTACCTAGGTAATCCTCAGACACCTTGATAATTAACAATGTTGCAGTCCCTGATGTGCAGACAATCGCTTCTTTTTTTTTACACCTACTTCCACTCTCTCTTGACGACTGACAATTCGGTAATCCGTGTTTTTGATTCAGAACCATAACCTCCAATCGACGATGTATCACTGCCTCGTGAGGGTGTACTTAACTTATTCCTAAACACCAAGAAGTCGTGTGGTCCTGACGGTATCCCAACTGCTTTTCTCGTTCGATACTCTCTTTGGTGCAGTGCAGCATATCTTTAGGGAATCTTTCTCAACCGCCACTCTTCCCCGCTCGTGGAAACATGCTTAAATTCCCTCCTTAAGTCAGGTAACGTTCAATTGTTATCCAATTATGGGCCCATCTCCTTGACAGTACATTCATGTAAATCACTGGAACACATTATCTTTACACATATTATGGAATTTGCTGAAGCTAGCATAATTTTATTCACTTTCCAACATGGTTTTAGACGTGGCCTCAACACTATAACACCAGTGACAGAATTCGTTCACGACATCAGCCGCTCTTTGCACATGGGTTACCAGATCAATGCTACATTTATAGACTTTTCAAACGCCTTCGACACTGCCTCACACCCTAAATGTTTGCACAAGCTGTTCGCTATACTAAAATATGCATTCTTGGTTGGATGGATATCGGACTTTCTTTTGCAGCGTTCACAATATGTACGTTTCAACTCTACTTACTCGCCCTTGATGCCTGTCTCATCAAGGGTTCCAGAAGGCTCTGTACTGGGTCCTCTTGTATTGCTGCTTTATATTAATGATGTCCCCCTACACACCTCAGACAAAGTACGCCTTTTTACGGACGATTGCGTTTTTTATCAGACAATTAAACTTTCAACTGGTCATGTTGTCATTAACATATATTTCGCTGACTTCTGTAACACGTATAAATTATGGCAAGTGAATATCAACTTTTCCAAAACTGTCTCCACGTCCTTTACACGACGTTCTTCGCCTTCCTTCTTTGCCTATGTATTCAATAATATTACTTTAAATAGACCTTTAGAATTCAAATATTTAGGTATCCTTATAACACACGATTTATCATAGTCAAAACAAATTGAGGTCACTTGTAAGAAGGCCCTTATCAGTCTGGGTTACTTACATCGCACGCTAGTCCTTCCTCGTCAAGAAACCATACTTCTCACATATAAAACCCTCGTTCGCCCCATCCTCGAATATGGCCGGGTTGTGTGGAATCTATAGAGACACTGTGGCGTCCAAAAACAAGAATCAGTGCAAAAAAAAAAGGCTGCGCGTTTTCTTTGTAGGAAATACGACAAGGGATTTTTTCTGTCTAACTTTTTGCACCTACTTGGTCTCACTCCTGTTGCAGAGCGTCGCAAACTTGAATGCCTAAAATTTCTTCACATGATAAACAATTCTCTTCGTCTCTTCTCTATAGATACCTATGTGACTTTTTCCAAACCCTCATCTACGTGGAGTCACCACGCTTTTTTGCCCACAAAATTTTTTGCCCACACTGATTACCTTTAATACAGCTTTTTCCATCAACAATTCAAGTCCTGAAATTATTACCGGGCAACATACGTTCATTACCACTGATAGATTTCACGGAAGATTATTTATAAATGTTTGTATGTTTATTGTTCATCCCACACCTGCAATAGCCTCATTGAGGCTGCAGTATGTATATATGAATAAGTAATTATATTGACACTCCAAGCACTTTTCTGCCGTAGCCGTCGGCGTCGCTGTGATGTTCCGTACAAAGTCCAAGGGCGCTAACAGCATCACCGCGCGCCCCACGCCCTATGTGCGGGTTAACGCGTGCGAGGGGAGCCGACGATGCAAGCTCAATCTCAACCGCGAGAAAGGGACGAAAGCGTAGACGAAGCGCGCTGTCTTCCGCTGCGGGTGAGGCACCCAACGTTGCCAGGCACTGGGGGAAGGGGAGGGAGTGGGGTGGAGTTGCATGCGCACTGCAACTGCCTATGAGGCGGCTGTGCGTGGTCGCGCGGCCGTATCTTGAGAGCGATCTGCGTTGGGGGCAGAGTCTACGTGCGTCGGCGGCTCGTAGCTTTGTTCCTGCTGTGCGTTCTCGGTGCTCACTTGGCGTTTACGCGACAGACAGCACGAACATCACTTCGCTCGCTGCTGTCGCCGCCATGTTTTCTCACGCCAGCGTTTTGACAGCGAGTGTCCGCGGTCATCGAGTGTGATGTGTTCCGATCTCCTGAATTTTCGCTTAGCGTTAACACATGGTAAGGAATGCCAGAAAAACATTAACCACGTCAGGTCTATAGCCAACTTGACACGAAATAGAAGTTATTATGCTACAAGATTTGCGGAATATTGGTTTGTGCCATACCCACGTACCAACTATGCGAAACAAAAGCTTTCATACACTTTACCGCATTTATTAAATAAGTTAATGAACGATAGTATTGATGTCTTTTCTCGCAGTAAAAACAAGTTAATAAATTACTTTGGTGCCTATTAGCCTTTAAGCTCTGTATAAGTAGGCTTCTTTTCATTGAGTTATGTATTTTTTCTATTGCTATCTGCTGTATGTACACTTGTATGAGAACGTTTATTGTTTTTGTTTTTGTTCTTTCTCTCTTACCCTCCCCTTTTTTGCCATGGGTTTGTTTTCTGCTGCTGCTGTCACGAGAAGGATTAAGGACTAGTCAAGTTGCTCTTTTGTAACTTTTTTCCTTATATCCTCCATAAACTTGCATATTTATGGAGATAAATTCATTCATTCATTCATTCATTCATTCATTCATTCATCTTTTCTCTCCACATTGACATTATATTTCTTAGTTTAGTTAGAAAGCTAGTGTTTACAAGCTGATACGGCCGATAAAAGCACTATCCTTACTATGGATTTCGGCTAATTTGCTATCTCAATCGATGCTTGGCCTTTCGGGTTAAACTATGACTTTTCTTTCTCTCGATACTACAAGCGACGAAGCAACCAAAACCAAAACAGTGAACGCTGGACGAAGCGTTTTCTTGGGAAGTGTATCTCAATTTCGCCGTCAATCGATCTCAGAGCCGCGCTACCACACCTTTCTCCAAAGTGCAAAGGCCCCGCGGTACCACACCAGCCCTCATCGAATTCGCCGATGCAATGCAGAGGAAGAAATTGGAGAAGGAGATTATTCCGTGAGGTCATGAATTCTTGCAACCATTGGGAACTGGTAATGAGACCGCCGGGACGCATGGAGGCTTCAAATCGACCGAATAATAGCTGAAAGATGGAGAGCTCAGCATGCGCGAGCGTGTTACCGACATTGCCATGCTTTGCGACAATTGAATGCTTTAGCGGCAGCCCCCCCCCCCCCCCCCAAGAAAAAAAAAAAAAACAGAGATCACGGGGGCTGCTTGTGTCCTTTGCGGCGTAATTGATCTTATTGGCTCTTTGGTACCATCGTCCTTGTGCTGCTTCCGAGTGATCCATTTGAAACACACTGTTGAGCGCCTCAAGTTTCACCTGCGCTTTTCCTATCTGCAAAGTGTATTCTGTCACGATATGCGTATTATCGTGCAGCTGCGACAACGTCGGCCATGGTGAAAGGTCTTCTGAGGTTTGTGCCTTTGTCAATTTCTGTCAATCGCAAATCCCCGTGTATAAAGCCGCTGTTGTTCTTACATAGGGAAGTACGTGCGCTCCTTCAGATTTAACCCCACACGGTCCAACGCATCACTTGCGGTACGCTGAATTGGATGCCTAAAAGTCTGAGTAATGAACTCTCTATTTCGTACCGATATGGTCTTAATGGCCAGAAATAAATGTCAAGTTGTTTTAACTTTGATGTGAAATGGTATTGGCGCTTCGTAAGTTTAGTAGGGTCGCAGCACACTGAAATACCTAACACGTGTGCGTGTTTACGGTTGTGCGTGGAAAGCGAGGAGCAGGCTGGTGGCAGTTGCCAGCCTGCTCCTCGCTTTCCCTTTTTTGTTAACTGTGTATATGTGTTCAAAACAAATAATAATAATGAGCCTAACCAGCAACGTTCTCTTCTTTGATGATGGGTGCTGTCCTCTGCGTAATCCAAACACAGAGCACCGCAATGTGGTTAACACATGGAAAAGTGTACTTTTTAATATTTCTTTCCATAGACACTATTCTGTGAAGGCCAAATATGTAAGGTTAAGAGCGTTTCTGAGCGTCTACTGTTTATGAAAGAGGAAAATTGTCATCCAACCGACTATAGCACGAAGCTATAAAAACTACCGCACTGGTTTGTGTGAAAGAAAACTTTGGAGTTGAGAAAAAATTTGTCCTAGTTCGGGATTCCGCATCAAGCCGTTGAACTTTGCATAACGTTTTGCATAACCCTGCCGTATACGTTTGTGTATGTAGGCCATACTGACCATTGTCTGAATGGGCACTTACACGAACATACCATATGTTTGAGCGACTCAGTGTGCCTGTACTCGTTGTCCACTGGAATGGTTACGGATTCCATCAATTTCACCTTATTCTTGTTCATGGTGAATAAAATATAGTCTTGGTGATGTACATCCCTGTGCATTCATGGTGCTTTGTCTCTTGTGTCTGTGTTGGCAAGTGTTGTGCTAGAAACATTGCGTTCAACAGGGACATTACTTTCAACTGCCCAAAAACATTTACATTATTTGTGAACACAAATTCCAGAGAACATATAACTTCCTTTTTTAATCATTTCGTCTCTTTTCTCCATGACCATCAAGAAGAACAGTGGTTGGTGCCACTTAAAAGCATAAACCTGTCTTTGAATAACACGACTACAGCGCAGTAAGAAACAGCGGCTGAATAACGGAGACACAAAATACTCATTTATTCGACCTTTGACTATCTGTGTGCTGTAGTCGCTTTCAATATGGATTACCAACTACGCTTTCTTGGATACTTTCCTTGAATACAGTAACTAATTTTGCCTTTGGACAGAACCTAGCACAGTAAAAGGAGGGAGGGTGACAACTGAGACCTTGACTACTAAAACAGAAGGAAAGTGCCTCAAGGTGTCAGTCGATGTATGCATGGAAGACCTGCGTTTTCTGAAAGAGCACGTTATGATTATTTCGTATTTATTTTCTCAGAATTGTTGTTCAGGGTTTTTTTTGCTATGGGGGTTCCACTTGTTTGTTCTTCTGCATTGGGGTGACAAAGCTGTAGCTGTTCTTTCGTTGTACTCAGGGGCTCTGTAGGTTATACCTAGTGGCAAATGCCTAGTTACCAAAGTCAACGTCAAATACGTTCATTGGAGAGCGCCACACACCTACTAGCACATACACAATGAAGCACGTTACCACCAAAGAGGTTAATTGGAGACCAACGCAGACCGAGTGATATGTACGCAATACTCCAAGCTGGCGTCAGAGAGTTCCATCGAACACCGGGCGTACGAAGCCTTCCATCTACAGTGACGTGTCGGCGTGAAGTAGGTTGATTGGGAAGCGGCATGTATGTACACGTTACCATATACTCAGTGACCCCTTTAGGCACAAAAGCGGTTGGATACAAACATACTCATATAAATACATCGATATATACATGCATAGATAGATGGCCCCCAGAGAGTGCCTCAAGTATCCAAAGAATGCTAACGCATTAAAACTTACCTTCATAGGCTAAATTTGCCAAAACAATCATTTAAATATGAGGAAAGCAATTCTGAAATACTTCGATTTAATTGGGCCCCCTAGGGTTTCTTCATGGTTACCCAATATGCTCATTACGAGCAGTTTTGCATGTCGCCAATATGAGAATGCGGCCGCTACGGGCGGGTCTAGGAATTACCTCCTTGTGAAGAGAGAAGGCGTAAAACCAGTCAAGAACAGGTCAACCTAGACGAAGTAGGGGTAAAAGCAGAGCAATTCACTCTGGTGCGTGCAAACACACAGACTTAGAACAGAGTGATGAAGATGACGTAGAGGTAATGAATGAAACCTTAACTAGGCTGGCTTCAGAAGCAGCAATTGAAGTGGGAGGTAAGGCACCAAGGCAACCAGCAGGAAAGATATCTCAGGTAACGAAGGACCTAATAAAGAAATGACGAATAATGAAAGTGTGTAACCCATGAGATCATATAGAATTCGCGAAATGGTATGAACCAATTAACAAGGAGAAAGCAAAAGATATTCGTAATTATAACTTAAAAAAGACAGAGAAAGCAGAAAAAATTGGAGGCAGCACGGAATTACTGAGGAGGAAACGTGGCATAGGACAAGCCAAGATGTATGCACTGAAAGATAAGCAGGGTAATATCACCACCAATTTCAAACATATAGCAAAATCAGCGAAATCATCCTACACTGACCTGTACAGTACCCAGAGCAGCTACGCTACCTCTATTCGAAGTAGTAATGAACCGGATACAGAAGCTTCTTCTATAACTAGAGATGAAGTTAGAAGGGCCTTGCAAGAAGTGAACCGGGCAAAACCGGGTGGTGGCGAAGAAGCAATAACAGTCGATTTAATCAAAGATGAAAGACAGACCAGACTTGAAAAGCACGATGCCTTGAAAAACTCGAAAATCTTGTGGCCCTTTGTGCGAAGTATCTCACAATTTCAAGGGCTCCAGAGAACTAGAACAATGCCAACATTATACTAATCCACGCTAAGTAGGCGTTAAATAATTGAAAAATAATTGGCCCATAAGCTTACATTCAGTATTGTATAAAACATGCACCAAGAATATTTCCAATACATTAAGGGCAACACTTGACTTCGGTCAATTAAAAAAATAACAGGTTGGCTTAATGAAGGGATACTCAACAAAAGATGACATTCACGTCGTCAATCGGGTCAACGAAGAATTTTCAGATTATATTCAGCCTCTCTATATGGCTTTGAGAGATTATGAAAAGGCATGGACATTCCGTAGAGATACCAGCAGTCATAGCGGAATTACGTAATGAAGGTGTACAGGAAACGTACGTGATAATCTTGAAAAATAACTGTAGATTGCGCAGATACCTTGATTTTTCGCAACTAGAAGGATAACTATAAGGAAAGGGGCCAGGCAAGGAGACACAATTTCTACGATGCTATTCACAGCATACTTGGAAGAAATATTCAAGCAATTAAACTGGGAAGGCACTGGGAGTGAGGATCAAGGCCGAATATCTCAAAATTTTTTTTGGTTTTCAGATGAAATTCTCCTATTAAGCAGCACTTGGGACTAATTGCAATGAATTATTAAGAACTTGCACAGATAAAGAGTAAGAATGGGGTAAAAGTGAAAAAGCGATGGAGCGAAGAACGTTAGGTGTAACGTTAAGAAACAGTAAGAGAGCAGTGTGGATCAGAGAGCAAACGGGGATAGCCGGTATTCCGATTGATATTAACAAAAAAATTGAGCTGGTCAGGCCATGTAATGAGTAGGATAGGTATACGGTGGATCAGTGGACCTATATATTTACAGGATGGATGCCAAGAAAAGGGAAGCGCAGTCTAGAACCGCAGAAAACTAGGTGGGGTAATGAAATTAGGAAAATCGCAAGTTGGAATCGGTTGGCGCAGGACAGGGGTAATTGTAGATCACAGAAAGAGGCCTTCGTCCTGCAGTGGACATAAAATAGACTGATGATGATATGCTACGGGTCAGAAGAGGTCCCGATATATCAGTGATTAACAGACGAAGTAGGCGAAAGTGCTAGAGGAGATGCGGCAGTCTCAAGAATAAACGAGCGTTATGTCCTTGTGTGACGTGGCCGTTACATTTGGACTTCGACATTTGCATCTAGTGTTACTGCGACGACAGCAAACAAGATTCAAGCGAAGGTGGAGAGTCAGCGCAGGTGGTGGCTTGAGGTTCTGTGCAGTTAAGACATCGTGCGTCCCTAACAAGATGGCTACCGCTGGCGCTAGAAAGTACCACGTCCTAGCAAGGCAGTGCTACAGGTATTCAGTAATCAAACATTTGGGTCGAAGAATGAACTGAACGCCCCAGTGGCATTGAAGGCAACATTAAAGACAACACACAAATTCTTATTTGAGGGAGATTTTACTTCTTCTACATACAAAAGAGCAACCTAAAAAGTTTTGTTAACACTGCAAGTGTAGACAGGATGCCTTAAAAAAAACCAAGCTGACCCAGCAAGCTCAAAAGCTGCTCAGCTATGTCGAGCACCTGAAGATGATTCCGCTAAAAAAGAGCAACATGACTTCGACTAATGGCGAATTCACCTCGCTTAGGCCATGGCGCCTGTAAGAAATCACAAACTTAATTTACCATTTTACCCACATCAGTCCTTGCAGCTGCGCGTTGAATAAGCCCTCTCAAAACACTCATCGGCAGTGAAGAGCTGACGGACGCGAAATTAGAGCTGATTCTTGGTGGTGTCCGTCGAGTTGTGTGTCGGTGCATTGTGGAACAATGACCACAGTAAGCACTACACCCGATTGCCTTCTAGGTGACTGGGGTCGTCAGCCCTGAGAGCAGCGCGTGAGAGTTACAGGTCAGAAGAAGAGGACACGATTCAAGATAGAATAAAATAAGATAAAGTTGAATGGTGGTTAGTGATGAAGCAGAGGGCGTAAGATTAAATGTCTTTAGTCGCTCCGATATGGGCCCATTATGCCACACACACACACACACACACACACACACACACACACACACATATATATATATATATATATATATATATATATATATATATATATATATATATATATATATATATATATATATATATATATATAGTGCATCGTTGCAGAGTTTGGGCGGCACTGCTTGCACAATATACGATCTCGCTCGAATGTATGTGTTAGTTCAGTAGATATTCGCTGTCTCAGTAGTATCGGAAGCCAACACAGGCAGCGCTTTCAATTTACTCGAGCACACCAATCCGCAATTGCGCAACGAACACAATTCAGGACACAGCTTTTCCTACAGCGTGGCACGTAACGAAGGATTTCGCCCCACCAAATCGTCAAAATAAATACCCTGGTCGCCTTATTTCAGTCTAAGGTTTTCTACTACAGAGAACTTTTTTCAGGCCAAGCACAATCATCTCTTCGCCTTTTTTGCCCCTGTAATTTTACTTTTCGGGCGGCTCCGCGGTATAACCCACACATTTTACGAGTCTTCAAAGCACCGAATACTTGCTCGTAAACTTAGTTCAGAACGTACAGCTGTAAAGGTTTTTAAAAAGTATTCTTTATGTAAGACGTGCCCCATGTGTGGAGGTCAGCACGCGTTACGGTCTCAAGGTATCCCAGCGTGTAGAATCCGCCAACTCTGTCCGTGCCGTCGGGATCCTCCGCACGTCGTCAGCTCGGCACTTCAGACGCTTGCTTCTATCCACAGCAGAAATTACGACGTCGTAAACGTTCGAAATGGCCTTTCGCCTGCGGGTCTCTAAGGTACAAAAGACAGAAGGAAAAATAAAAAGTAGATAGGAGAGGTTAGAGAACACGACAGAGGGATTGGGTATGTGTTACATTGAAGAGTTATACCACACAGCATTAGGATCGATCTTTTATCCCATATGATAAATAACGTCTTTATTCATGGTGTACACCTCTGCGCACGCGACTTGCTTTTACTAGTGCTATCAAGTGACAAGAAGAGAAAAAGAAACCCCGCTGAGACTCAGCACTGGGCTGTCTACGTACTCAACCAAGCTTAATTTCCCGTTAGTCTGATGAGCTCTGCTCCACATGATCACTTTGGTGAATCCACGTTTGATGGTATATTCGATGTGCCGCGTTCTGTCAGCTATAGCAAAATAATGCTCCAAAAGAATTCGTTCACGGGCTATTTATAGATTGTTCATGACACCGAGTTTGTTTCGTACGAACAGACAGGAAATAAAGGAACTAGAGCGACACACACAGGTGGTTGACTTGCAAAGTTTCATTTTTCTATCCTGAAACCTATATTTATGGGTGTAGACTTGTCAGCAAGCAGCAGGAAAAAACATATTAGGAAAACTGGTAATCTACGCGTGAGTTCATGTATCGTAAATAATTGTGGTACATGATTACAGTATCCAAAGCACCATCCCTAGTGTTACTTTTTCTTTGAGCACGCATTCCGACATACAAAAGTAGATTTTTGTTGACTGCGTCATTGGAATATACAGAAGCAGATAAGAGGCCACGTTCACATTAAAAAAGTGAACATGAATTCCATGTTCACTTTTTATCTCGTTCCCATTCCTCGCGCACGGCTATGCCTTTCATCTTGATGTTATTATTAATTATTTCTCTCGCTTGTTTGCAGAATTGAATATTCCAGATCAGAATGTCTTCTCAGAAAAACTTATTCAAAATAGATCTCGCCAGAGGTAGCAATATAACGCCTAACACTTTTTTACAGCACAACAACGAGAATCGCGCGCGCGTGAACATGCATAGTTAATTTGTTTTGATTGTGCAAAAGCAGCAATATTGTTGCTTGGTGAACGGCTCTTCTAGCACATCCAAGTGCCCCTGCAGCCAGCTGCAAAGCTTCTAGGGGCAGTTCAACCTAGTTGGACGACGAGATGCGCTAGATGACCCCACATTCAGATGATGGCGGCGCGCTTTGTGAGGTCTATATCAGTTCAAAAGAACAATATGCATGTCACGAAGGAAAGAAAGAAGAGAAGAAACATTGTGTTTATTAAACACCCATCTTTCCTATATGAAGAGTGCATCCATCTGAGAAAAATGCCCGCGGTTGTGGTTGCTTAGCGCAAGAGTACACTCTTGGGAAACGTCAGCGCGGGGCCATGCATAATGGCTGATACCGGACTAGCTGCAAGGCAATCCAAGTGGGCACACAGCGGCAGATACACACGCCATGTAGAGCACCCGCAAGGCAGAAAATCATGAAAACAAAAGCAAAGTTATCCATGTTCCAGTCTCCACAACTCAATCTTGATATTTCGGCTCTGATTACAGAGAACAAGGGTCATAAAACTATGACAACCAGTGCGTTGCCTTGTGCGCAATGTTACGGCTTTTGAAAGCGATGAGCATCAAAGACTTTTTGAGTCTGTCTGTCTGTCTGTCTGTCTGTCTGTCTGTCTGTCTGTCTGTCTGTCTGTCTGTCTGTCTGTCTGTCTGTCTGTCTGT